>NW_027515510.1:0-77213 GCF_048772815.1 Callospermophilus lateralis
ATGAAAGTGCTTTTCAAAGTCTATGCCTAGAGCTACTTGAAGAGGAAACAAACCTTATAGACGAAACTGAGATCTCCTTTATTTTGTCAAGTATCAAAGAGCTACTAAAAACCCTGTTGGATTTAGAGTTCCAAATTCATCTATCTATATAGGAGAGAACAGAGTGAAACCTAGAAATAAAAACTGCTACTGTAAACAAACGCTTCAACCTAGAAGAACAAAAATTGGTGAGCCAAGTGGAATTTGTGTACGTGTCATTACCACCACGTATCATCAAGATTGGTTGAAAAAATATTTTTGCTGGTATTTCGGAAACTCGTTATTTCTTAGAAGCTTGGCAACCCTCTCAATGAAAGTGCTTTTCCACAGTCTGTGCCTAGAGCTTCTTGAAGAGGAAACAAACCATAGAGACGAAACTGAGAATTCTTTTATTTTGTCAAGTTTCAAAGAGCACTAGAAACCATGTTGGATTTAGAGTTCCAAACTCATCTATATATATAGGAGAGAACAGAGGTAAACCTAAATATAAAAACGGCTACTGTAGATGAACGCTTCAACATAGAAGAAGAAAATTTGGTGATCCAGGAGGGATTTGTGTGCTTGTCATTACCACCTCGTGTCATCAAGATTGGGTGAAAAAATATTTGCTGGTATTTCAGAAACTCGTTATTTCTTAGAAGCTTGGCAACCCCTCTCAATGAAAGTGCTTTTCCACAGTCTGTGCCTAGAGTTACTTGAAGAGCAAACAAACCATAGAGACAAAACTGAGAACTACTTATTTTTGTGAAGTTTCAAAGAGCTACTACAAACCATGTTGGATTTAGAGTTCCAAATTCATCTATCTATATAGGAGAGAACAGAGGGAAACCTAAAAATATAAACTGCTACTGTAAACGAACGCTTCAACCAAGAAGAGCAAAATTTGGTAAGACAAGTGGGACTTGTGTACCGATCATTACCACCACGTATCATCAAGATTCGGTGAAAAAATATTTGCTGGTATTTTGATAACTCGTTATTTCTTAGAAGCTTGGCAACCCCTCTCAATGAAAGTGCTTTTCCACATTCTGTGACATTGGCTACTTTAAGAGAAAACAAACCATAGAGACAAAACTGAGAACTCCTTTATTTTATCAAGTTTCCAAGAGCTACTAAAAACCATGTTGGATTTAGAATTCCAAATTCATCTATCTATATAGGAGAGAACAGAGGGAAACCTAAATATAAAAACTGCTACTATAGACGAACGCTTTAACCTAGAAGAACAAAATTTACTGAGCCAAGTGGGAATTGTGTACTGATCATTACCACCACGTATCATCAAGATTGGGTGAAAAAATATTTGCTGGTATTTCGGAAACTCGTTATTTCTTAGAAGCTTGGCAACCCTGTCAATGAAAGTGCTTTTCCACAGTCTGTGCCTAGGGCTACTTGAAGAGGAAACAAACCATAGAGACAAAAGTGAGAACTCCTTTATTTTGTCAAGTTTCAAAGTGCTACTGGAAACCATGTTGGATTTAGAGTTCCAAATTCATCTACCTATATAGGAGAGAACAGAGGGAAACCTAAATATAAAAACTGCTACTGTAGACGAACGCTTCAACCTAGAAGAACAAAATTTGGTGAGCCAAGTAGGATTTGTTTACTGATCATTACCACCATGTATCATCAAGTTTGGGTGAAAAAATGTTTGCTGGTATTTCGGAAACTCGTTATTTCTTAGACGCTTGGCAAACCCTCTCAATGAAAGTGCTTTTCCATAGTCTGTGCCTAGAGCTACTTGAAGAGGAAACAAACCATAGAGACTAAACTGAGAACTCCTTTATTTTGTCAAGTTCCAAAGAGCACTAGAAATCATGTTGGATTTACAGTTCCAACTTCATCTATCTACATAGGAGAGAACAGAGGGAAACCTAAATATAAAAACTACTACCTTAGACGAAAATTTCAACCTAGAAGAATAAAATATGGTGAGCCAAGTGGTATTTGTGTATTTGTCATTACCACCACGTATCATCAAGATTGGTTGAAAAAATATTTGCTGGTATTTCAGAATCTCGTTATTTCTTAGAAGCTTGGAAACCCCTCTCAATCAAAGTGCTTTTCCACAGTCTGTGCCTAGAGCTACTTGAATAGGAAACAAAACATAGATACAAAACGGAGAACTCCTTTATTTTGTCATATTTCAAAGAGCTAATATAAACCATGTTGGATTTAGAGTTCCAAACTCATATATCAATATAGGAGAGAACAGAGGGAAACCTAAATATAAAAACTGCTACTGTAGATGAATGCTTCAACCTAGAAGAAGAAAATTTGGTGAGCCAATGGGATTTGTGTATTGATCATTACCACCATGTATCATCAAGATTGGGTGAAAAAATATTTGCTGGTATTTCAGAAAATCGTTATTTCTTAGAAGCTTGGCAACCCCTGTCAATGAAAGTGCTTTTCCACAGTCTGTGCCTAGAGCTACTTGAAGAGGAAACAAACCATAGAGACAAAAAAGAGAACTCCTTTATTTTGTCAAGTTTCAAAGAGCTACTACAAATCATGTTGGATTTAGAGTTCCAAAATCATCTATCTACATAGGAGAGAACAGAGGAAAACCTAAATATAAAAACTGCTACTGTAGACAAACGCTTCAACCTAGAAGAACAAAATTCGGTGAGCCAAGTGGGATTTGTGTCCTGATCATTACCACCAAGTATCATCAAGATTGGGTAAAAAAATATTTCCTGGTGTTTCGGAAACGCGTTACTTCTTAGAAGCTTGGCAACCCCTCTCAATTAAAGTGCTTTTCCACAGTCTGTGCTAGAGCTACTTGAAGAGGAAACAAACCATAGAGACAAAACTGAGAACTCCTTTATTTTGTGAAGTTTCAAAGAGCTACTACAAACCAAGTTGGATTTAGAGTTCCAAATTCATCTATCTATATAGGAGAGAACAGAAGGAAACCGAAATATAAAAACTGCTACTGAAGATGAACGCTTCAACCTAGAAGAACAAAATTCGGTGAACCAATTGGTATTTGTGTCCTGAACATTACGACCAAGTATCATCAAGATTGGGTGAAAAAATATTTGCAGGTATTTCGGAAACTCGTTATTTCTTGGAAGCTTGGCAACCCCTTTCAATGAAAGTGCTTTTCAAAAGTCTATGCCTAGAGCTACTTGAATAGGAAACAAAACATAGATACAAAACTGAGAACTCCTTTATTTTGTCAAGTTTCAAAGAGCTACTACAAACCAAGTTGGATTTAGAGTTCCAAATTCATCTATCTATATAGGAGAGAACAGAGTGAAACCTAGAAATAAAAACTGCTACTGTAAACAAACGCTTCAACCTAGAAGAACAAAAATTGGTGAGCCAAGTGGGATTTGTGTACGTGTCATTACCACCACGTATCATCAAGATTGGTTGAAAAAATATTTGCTGGTATTTCGGAAACTCGTTATTTCTTAGAAGTTTGGCAAACCCTCTCAATGAAAGTGCTTTTCCACAGTCTGTGCCTAGAGCTACTTGAAGAGGAAACAAACCATAGAGACTAAACTGAGAACCCCTTTATTTTGTCAAGTTCCAAAGAGCACTAGAAGTCATGTTGGATTTAGAGTTCCAAATTCATCTATCTATATAGGAGAGAACAGAGGGAAACCTAAATATAAAAACTACTACTGTAGACGAACGTTTCAACCTAGAAGAATAAAATATGGTGAGCCAAGTGGGATTTGTGTATTTGTCATTACCACCACGTATCATCAAGATTGGTTCAAAAAATATTTGCTGGTATTTCAGAATCTCGTTATTTCTTAGAAGCTTGGCAACCCCTCTCAATCAAAGTGCTTTTCCACAGTCTGTGCCTAGAGCTACTTGAAGAGGAAACAAAACATTGATTCAAAACGGAGAACTCCTTTCTTTTGTCATTCTTCAAAGTGCTAACACAAACCATGTTGGATTTAGAGTTCCACATTCATCTATCTGTATAGGAGAGAACAGCGGGAAACCTAAATATAAAAACTGCTACTGTAGACAAACGCTTCAACCTAGAAGAACAAAATTCGGTGAGCCAAGTGGGACTTGTGTCCTGATCATTAACACCAAGAATCATCAAGATTGGGTGAAAAAATATTTGCTGGTATTTGGGAAACTCGTTATTTCTTAGAAGCTTGGCAACCCCTCTCAATGAAAGTGCTTTTCAAAGTCTATGCCTAGAGCTACTTGAAGAGGAAACAAACCTTATAGACGAAACTGAGAACTCCTTTATTTTGTCAAGTATCAAAGAGCTACTAAAAACCCTGTTGGATTTAGAGTTCCAAATTCATCTATCTATATAGGAGAGAACAGAGTGAAACCTAGAAATAAAAACTGCTACTGTAAACAAACGCTTCAACCTAGAAGAACAAAAATTGGTGAGCCAAGTGGAATTTGTGTACGTGTCATTACCACCACGTATCATCAAGATTGGTTGAAAAAATATTTTTGCTGGTATTTCGGAAACTCGTTATTTCTTAGAAGCTTGGCAACCCTCTCAATGAAAGTGCTTTTCCACAGTCTGTGCCTAGAGCTTCTTGAAGAGGAAACAAACCATAGAGACGAAACTGAGAATTCTTTTATTTTGTCAAGTTTCGAAGAGCACTAGAAACCATGTTGGATTTAGAGTTCCAACCTCATCTATATATATAGGAGAGAACAGAGGTAAACCTAAATATAAAAACGGCTACTGTAGATGAACGCTTCAACATAGAAGAAGAAAATTTGGTGATCCAGGAGGGATTTGTGTGCTTGTCATTACCACCACGTGTCATCAAGATTGGGTGAAAAAATATTTGCTGGTATTTCAGAATCTCGTTATTTCTTAGAAGCTTGGAAACCCCTCTCAATCAAAGTGCTTTTCCACAGTCTGTGCCTAGAGCTACTTGAATAGGAAACAAAACATAGATACAAAACGGAGAACTCCTTTTTTTATCAAGTTTCCAAGAGCTAATACAAACCATGTTGGATTTAGAGTTCCAAACTCATATATCAATATAGGAGAGAACAGAGGGAAACCTAAATATAAAAACTGCTACTGTAGATGAATGCTTCAACCTAGAAGAACAAAATTTACTGAGCCAAGTGGGATTTGTGTACTGATCATTACCACCACGTATCATCAAGATTGGGTGAAAAAATATTTGCTGGAATTTCGGAAACTCCTTATTTCTTAGAAGATTGGCAACCCTGTCAATGAAAGTGCTTTTCCACAGTCTGTGCCTAGGGCTACTTGAAGAGGAAACAAACCATAGAGACAAAACTGAGAACTCCTTTATTTTGTCATGTTTCAAAGTGCTACTGGAAACCATGTTGGATTTAGAGTTCCAAAATCATCTATCTATATAGGAGAGAACAGAGGGAAACCTAAATATAAAAACTGCTACTGTAGACGAACGCTTCAACCTAGAAGAACAAAATTTGGTGAGCCAAGTAGGATTTGTTTACTGATCATTACCACCATGTATCATCAAGATTGGGTGAAAAAATATTTTCAGGTATTTCTGAAACTCGTAATTTCTTGGAAGCTTGGCAACCCCTCTCAATGAAAGTGCTTTTACACAGTCTGTGCCTAGGGCTACTTGAAGAGGAAACAAACCATACAGACAAAACTGAGAACACCTTTATTTTGTCATATTTCAAAGAGCTAATACAAACCATGTTGGATTTAGAGTTCCAAACTCATTTATCAATATAGGAGAAAACAGAGAGAAACCTAAATATAAAAACTGCTACTGTAGATGAACGCTTCAACCTAGAAGAACAAAATTTGGTGAGCCAAGTGGGATTTGTGTATTGATCATTACCACCATGTATCATCAAGATTGGGTGAAAAAATATTTGCTGGTATTTCAGAAACTCGTTATTTCTTAGAAGCTTGGCAACCACTGTCAATGAAAGTGCTTTTCCACAGTCTGTGCCTAGAGCTACTTGAAGAGGAAACAAACCATAGAGAAAAAAAAGAGAACTGCTTTATTTTGTCAAGTTTCAAAGAGCTACTACAAACCATGTTGGATTTAGAGTTCCAAATTCACCTATCTATATAGGAGAGAACAGAGGGAAACCTAAATATAAAAACTGCTACTGTAGACGAACGCTTCAACATAGAAGAACAAAATTTGGTGAGCCATGTGGCATTTGTGTACTTGTCATTACCAACACGTATCATCAAGATTGGGTGAAAAAATATTTGCTGTTATTTCGGAAACTCGTAATTTCTTGGAAGCTTGGAAACCCCATTCAATGAAAGTGCTTTTCCACAATCTCTGCTTAGGGCTACTTGAAGAGGAAACAAATCATAGAGACAAAACTGAGAACTCCTTTATTTTCTCAAGTTTCAAAGAGCTACTGGAAACTATGTTGGATTTAGAGTTCCAAATTCATCTATCTATATAGGAGAGAACAGAGGGAAATCTAAATATATTAACTGCTATTGTAGTCGAACGCATCAACCTAGAAGAAGAAAATTTGGTGAGCCAGGAGGGATTTGTGTACTTGTCATTACCACAATGTAATATCAAGTTTGGGTGAAAAAAATATTTGCTGGTATTTCGGAAACTCGTTATTTCTTAGAAGTTGGCAACCCCTCTCATTGAAAGTGCTTTTCCACAGTCTGTGCATACTTCTACTTGAAGAGGAAACAAACCATAGAGACAAAACTGAGAACTACTTTTTTGTCAAGTTTCAAAAAGCTACTACAAACCATGTTGGATTTAGAGTTCCAAACTCATCTATCTATATAGGAGAGAACAGAGGGAAACCTAAATATACAAACGGCTACTGTAGATGAACGCTTCAACATAGAAGAAGAAAATTTGGTGAGCCAGGAGGGATTTGTGTGCTTGTCATAACCACCACGTGTCATCAAGATTGGTTGAAAAAATATTTGCTGGTATTTCAGAAACTCGTTATTTCTTAGAAGCTTGGCAACCCCTCTCAATGAAAGTGCTTTTCCACAGTCTGTGCCTAGGGCTACTTGAAGAGGAAACAGACCATAGAGACAAAACTGAGAACTCCTTTATTTTGTCAAGTTTCAAAGAGCTACTACAAACCATGTTGGATTTAGAGTTCCAAATTCATCTATCTATATAGGAGAGAACAGAGGGAAACCTAAATATAAAAACTGCTACTGTAGACGAACGCTTCAACCAAGAGGAACAAAATTTGGTGAGCCAAGTGGGATTTGTGTACCTGTCATTACCACCACGTATCATCAAGATTGGATGAAAAAATATTTGCTGGTATTTCGGAAACTCGTTATTTCTTAGAAGCTTGGCAACCCCTCTCAATGAAAGTGCTTTTCCACATTCTGTGACTTTGGCTACTTTAAGAGAAAACAAACCATAGAGACAAAACTGAGAACTCCTTTATTTTATCAAGTTTCCAAGAGCTACTAAAAACCATGTTGGATTTAGAATTCCAAATTCATCTATCTATATAGGAGAGAACAGAGGGAAACCTAAATATAAAAACTGCTACTGTAGACGAACGCTTGAAACTAGAAGAACAAAATTTACTGAGCCAAGTGGGATTTGTGTACTGATCATTACCACCACGTATCATCAAGATTGGGTGAAAAAATATTTGCTGGTATTTCGGAAACTCCTTATTTCTTAGAAGCTTGGCAACCCTGTCAATGAAAGTGATTTTCCACAGTCTGTGCCTAGGGCTACTTGAAGAGGAAACAAACCATAGAGACAAAACTGAGAACTCCTTTATTTTGTCATGTTTCAAAGTGCTACTGGAAACCATGTTGGATTTAGAGTTCCAAAATCATCTATCTATATAGGAGAGAACAGAGGGAAACCTAAATATAAAAACTGCTACTGTAGACGAACGCTTCAACCTAGAAGAACAAAATTTGGTGAGCCAAGTAGGATTTGTTTACTGATCATTACCACCATGTATCATCAAGATTGGGTGAAAAAATATTTTCAGGTATTTCTGAAACTCGTAATTTCTTGGAAGCTTGGCAACCCCTCTCAATGAAAGTGCTTTTACACAGTCTGTGCCTAGGGCTACTTGAAGAGGAAACAAACCATACAGACAAAACTGAGAACACCTTTATTTTGTCAAGTTTCAAAGAGCTGCTACAAAAAATGTTGAATTTAGAGTTCCAAATTCATCTATCTAAATAGGAGAGAACAGAGGGAAACCTAAATATATAAACTGCTACTGTGGACGAACGCTTCAACCTAGAAGAAGAAAATTTGGTGAGCCAGGAGGGATTTGTGTACTTGTCATTACCACCATGTAACATCAAGATTGGTTCAAAAAATATTTGCTGGTATTTCAGAATCTCGTTATTTCTTAGAAGCTTGGCAACCCCTCTCAATGAAAGTGCTTTTCCACAGTCTGTGCCTAGAGTTACTTGAAGAGCAAACAAACCATAGAGACAAAACTTTGAAGTACTTATTTTTGTGAAGTTTCAAAGAGCTACTACAAACCATGTTGGATTTAGAGTTCCAAATTCATCTATCTATATAGGAGAGAACAGAGGGAAACCTAAAAATATAAACTGCTACTGTAAACGAAGGCTTCAACCAAGAAGAGCAAAATTTGGTAAGACAAGTGGGACTTGTGTACCGATCATTACCACCACGTATCATCAAGATTCGGTGAAAAAATATTTGCTGGTATTTTGATAACTCGTTATTTCTTAGAAGCTTGGCAACCCCTCTCAATGAAAGTGCTTTTCCACATTCTGTGACATTGGCTACTTTAAGAGAAAACAAACCATAGAGACAAAACTGAGAACTCCTTTATTTTATCAAGTTTCCAAGAGCTACTAAAAACCATGTTGGATTTAGAATTCCAAATTCATCTATCTATATAGGAGAGAACAGAGGGAAACCTAAATATAAAAACTGCTACTATAGACGAACGCTTTAACCTAGAAGAACAAAATTTACTGAGCCAAGTGGGAATTGTGTACTGATCATTACCACCACGTATCATCAAGATTGGGTGAAAAAATATTTGCTGGTATTTCGGAAACTCGTTATTTCTTAGAAGCTTGGCAACCCTGTCAATGAAAGTGCTTTTCCACAGTCGGTGCCTAGGGCTACTTGAAGAGGAAACAAACCATAGAGACAAAAGTGAGAACTCCTTTATTTTGTCAAGTTTCAAAGTGCTACTGGAAACCATGTTGGATTTAGAGTTCCAAATTCATCTACCTATATAGGAGAGAACAGAGGGAAACCTAAATATAAAAACTGCTACTGTAGACGAACGCTTCAACCTAGAAGAACAAAATTTGGTGAGCCAAGTAGGATTTGTTTACTGATCATTACCACCATGTATCATCAAGTTTGGGTGAAAAAATGTTTGCTGGTATTTCGGAAACTCGTTATTTCTTAGACGCTTGGCAAACCCTCTCAATGAAAGTGCTTTTCCACAGTCTGTGCCTAGAGCTACTTGAAGAGGAAACAAACCATAGAGACTAAACTGAGAACTCCTTTATTTTGTCAAGTTCCAAAGAGCACTAGAAATCATGTTGGATTTACAGTTCCAACTTCATCTATCTACATAGGAGAGAACAGAGGGAAACCTAAATATAAAAACTACTACTGTAGACGAAAATTTCAACCTAGAAGAATAAAATATGGTGAGCCAAGTGGTATTTGTGTATTTGTCATTACCACCACGTATCATCAAGATTGGTTGAAAAAATATTTGCTGGTATTTCAGAATCTCGTTATTTCTTAGAAGCTTGGAAACCCCTCTCAATCAAAGTGCTTTTCCACAGTCTGTGCCTAGAGCTACTTGAATAGGAAACAAAACATAGATACAAAACGGAGAACTCCTTTATTTTGTCATATTTCAAAGAGCTAATATAAACCATGTTGGATTTAGAGTTCCAAAATCATATATCAATATAGGAGAGAACAGAGGGAAACCTAAATATAAAAACTGCTACTGTAGATGAATGCTTCAACCTAGAAGAAGAAAATTTGGTGAGCCAATGGGATTTGTGTATTGATCATTACCACCAAGTATCATCAAGATTGGGTAAAAAAATATTTCCTGGTGTTTCGGAAACGCGTTACTTCTTAGAAGCTTGGCAACCCCTCTCAATTAAAGTGCTTTTCCACAGTCTGTGCTAGAGCTACTTGAAGAGGAAACAAACCATAGAGACAAAACTGAGAACTCCTTTATTTTGTCAAGTTTCAAAGAGCTACTACAAACCAAGTTGGATTTAGAGTTCCAAATTCATCTATCTATATAGGAGAGAACAGAAGGAAACCGAAATATAAAAACTGCTACTGAAGATGAACGCTTCAACCTAGAAGAACAAAATTCGGTGAACCAATTGGTATTTGTGTCCTGAACATTACGACCAAGTATCATCAAGATTGGGTGAAAAAATATTTGCAGGTATTTCGGAAACTCGTTATTTCTTGGAAGCTTGGCAACCCCTTTCAATGAAAGTGCTTTTCAAAAGTCTATGCCTAGAGCTACTTGAATAGGAAAGAAAACATAGATACAAAACTGAGAACTCCTTTATTTTGTCAAGTTTCAAAGAGCTACTACAAACCAAGTTGGATTTAGAGTTCCAAATTCATCTATCTATATAGGAGAGAACAGAGTGAAACCTAGAAATAAAAACTGCTACTGTAAACAAACGCTTCAACCTAGAAGAACAAAAATTGGTGAGCCAAGTGGGATTTGTGTACGTGTCATTACCACCACGTATCATCAAGATTGGTTGAAAAAATATTTGCTGGTATTTCGGAAACTCGTTATTTCTTAGAAGCTTGGCAAACCCTCTCAATGATAGTGCTTTTCCACAGTCTGTGCCTAGAGCTACTTGAAGAGGAAACAAACCATAGAGACTAAACTGAGAACTCCTTTATTTTGTCAAGTTCCTAAGAGCACTAAAAGTCATGTTGGATTTAGAGTTCCAAATTCATCTATCTATATAGGAGAGAACAGAGGGAAACCTAAATATAAAAACTACTACTGTAGACGAACGTTTCAACCTAGAAGAATAAAATATGGTGAGCCAAGTGGGATTTGTGTATTTGTCATTACCACCACGTATCATCAAGATTGGTTCAAAAAATATTTGCTGGTATTTCAGAATCTCGTTATTTCTTAGAAGCTTGGCAACCCCTCTCAATCAAAGTGCTTTTCCACAGTCTGTGCCTAGAGCTACTTGAAGAGGAAACAAAACATAGATACAAAACGGAGAACTCCTTTATTTTGTCATTCTTCAAAGAGCTAACACAAACCATGTTGGATTTAGAGTTCCACATTCATCTATCTATATAGGAGAGAACAGCGGGAAACCTAAATATAAAAACTGCTACTGTAGACGAACGCTTCAACCTAGAAGAACAAAATTCGGTGAGCCAAGTGGGACTTGTGTCCTGATCATTAACACCAAGAATCATCAAGATTGGGTGAAAAAATATTTGCTGGTATTTGGGAAACTCGTTATTTCTTAGAAGCTTGGCAACCCCTCTCAATGAAAGTGCTTTTCAAAGTCTATGCCTAGAGCTACTTGAAGAGGAAACAAACCTTAGAGACGAAACTGAGAACTCCTTTATTTTGTCAAGTATCAAAGAGCTACTAAAAACCCTGTTGGATTTAGAGTTCCAAATTCATCTATCTATATAGGAGAGAACAGAGTGAAACCTAGAAATAAAAACTGCTACTGTAAACAAACGCTTCAACCTAGAAGAACAAAAATTGGTGAGCCAAGTGGAATTTGTGTACGTGTCATTACCACCACGTATCATCAAGATTGGTTGAAAAAATATTTTTGCTGGTATTTCGGAAACTCGTTATTTCTTAGAAGCTTGGCAACCCTCTCAATGAAAGTGCTTTTCCACAGTCTGTGCCTAGAGCTTCTTGAAGAGGAAACAAACCATAGAGACGAAACTGAGAATTCTTTTATTTTGTCAAGTTTCGAAGAGCACTAGAAACCATGTTGGATTTAGAGTTCCAACCTCATCTATATATATAGGAGAGAACAGAGGTAAACCTAAATATAAAAACGGCTACTGTAGATGAACGCTTCAACATAGAAGAAGAAAATTTGGTGATCCAGGAGGGATTTGTGTGCTTGTCATTACCACCACGTGTCATCAAGATTGGGTGAAAAAATATTTGCTGGTATTTCAGAATCTCGTTATTTCTTAGAAGCTTGGAAACCCCTCTCAATCAAAGTGCTTTTCCACAGTCTGTGCCTAGAGCTACTTGAATAGGAAACAAAACATAGATACAAAACGGAGAACTCCTTTTTTTTATCAAGTTTCCAAGAGCTAATACAAACCATGTTGGATTTAGAGTTCCAAACTCATATATCAATATAGGAGAGAACAGAGGGAAACCTAAATATAAAAACTGCTACTGTAGATGAATGCTTCAACCTAGAAGAACAAAATTTACTGAGCCAAGTGGGATTTGTGTACTGATCATTACCACCACGTATCATCAAGATTGGGTGAAAAAATATTTGCTGGAATTTCGGAAACTCCTTATTTCTTAGAAGATTGGCAACCCTGTCAATGAAAGTGCTTTTCCACAGTCTGTGCCTAGGGCTACTTGAAGAGGAAACAAACCATAGAGACAAAACTGAGAACTCCTTTATTTTGTCATGTTTCAAAGTGCTACTGGAAACCATGTTGGATTTAGAGTTCCAAAATCATCTATCTATATAGGAGAGAACAGAGGGAAACCTAAATATAAAAACTGCTACTGTAGACGAACGCTTCAACCTAGAAGAACAAAATTTGGTGAGCCAAGTAGGATTTGTTTACTGATCATTACCACCATGTATCATCAAGATTGGGTGAAAAAATATTTTCAGGTATTTCTGAAACTCGTAATTTCTTGGAAGCTTGGCAACCCCTCTCAATGAAAGTGCTTTTACACAGTCTGTGACTAGGGCTACTTGAAGAGGAAACAAACCATACAGACAAAACTGAGAACACCTTTATTTTGTCATATTTCAAAGAGCTAATACAAACCATGTTGGATTTAGAGTTCCAAACTCATTTATCAATATAGGAGAAAACAGAGAGAAACCTAAATATAAAAACTGCTACTGTAGATGAACGCTTCAACCTAGAAGAACAAAATTTGGTGAGCCAAGTGGGATTTGTGTATTGATCATTACCACCATGTATCATCAAGATTGGGTGAAAAAATATTTGCTGGTATTTCAGAAACTCGTTATTTCTTAGAAGCTTGGCAACCACTGTCAATGAAAGTGCTTTTCCACAGTCTGTGCCTAGAGCTACTTGAAGAGGAAACAAACCATAGAGAAAAAAAAGAGAACTGCTTTATTTTGTCAAGTTTCAAAGAGCTACTACAAACCATGTTGGATTTAGAGTTCCAAATTCACCTATCTATATAGGAGAGAACAGAGGGAAACCTAAATATAAAAACTGCTACTGTAGACGAACGCTTCAACATAGAAGAACAAAATTTGGTGAGCCATGTGGCATTTGTGTACTTGTCATTACCAACACGTATCATCAAGATTGGGTGAAAAAATATTTGCTGTTATTTCGGAAACTCGTAATTTCTTGGAAGCTTGGAAACCCCATTCAATGAAAGTGCTTTTCCACAGTCTCTGCTTAGGGCTACTTGAAGAGGAAACAAATCATAGAGACAAAACTGAGAACTCCTTTATTTTCTCAAGTTTCAAAGAGCTACTGGAAACTATGTTGGATTTAGAGTTCCAAATTCATCTATCTATATAGGAGAGAACAGAGGGAAATCTAAATATATTAACTGCTATTGTAGTCGAACGCATCAACCTAGAAGAAGAAAATTTGGTGAGCCAGGAGGGATTTGTGTACTTGTCATTACCACAATGTAATATCAAGTTTGGGTGAAAAAAATATTTGCTGGTATTTCGGAAACTCGTTATTTCTTAGAAGTTGGCAACCCCTCTCATTGAAAGTGCTTTTCCACAGTCTGTGCATACTTCTACTTGAAGAGGAAACAAACCATAGAGACAAAACTGAGAACTACTTTTTTGTCAAGTTTCAAAAAGCTACTACAAACCATGTTGGATTTAGAGTTCCAAACTCATCTATCTATATAGGAGAGAACAGAGGGAAACCTAAATATACAAACGGCTACTGTAGATGAACGCTTCAACATAGAAGAAGAAAATTTGGTGAGCCAGGAGGGATTTGTGTGCTTGTCATAACCACCACGTGTCATCAAGATTGGTTGAAAAAATATTTGCTGGTATTTCAGAAACTCGTTATTTCTTAGAAGCTTGGCAACCCCTCTCAATGAAAGTGCTTTTCCACAGTCTGTGCCTAGGGCTACTTGAAGAGGAAACAGACCATAGAGACAAAACTGAGAACTCCTTTATTTTGTCAAGTTTCAAAGAGCTACTACAAACCATGTTGGATTTAGAGTTCCAAATTCATCTATCTATATAGGAGAGAACAGAGGGAAACCTAAATATAAAAACTGCTACTGTAGACGAACGCTTCAACCAAGAGGAACAAAATTTGGTGAGCCAAGTGGGATTTGTGTACCTGTCATTACCACCACGTATCATCAAGATTGGATGAAAAAATATTTGCTGGTATTTCGGAAACTCGTTATTTCTTAGAAGCTTGGCAACCCCTCTCAATGAAAGTGCTTTTCCACATTCTGTGACTTTGGCTACTTTAAGAGAAAACAAACCATAGAGACAAAACTGAGAACTCCTTTATTTTATCAAGTTTCCAAGAGCTACTAAAAACCATGTTGGATTTAGAATTCCAAATTCATCTATCTATATAGGAGAGAACAGAGGGAAACCTAAATATAAAAACTGCTACTGTAGACGAACGCTTGAAACTAGAAGAACAAAATTTACTGAGCCAAGTGGGATTTGTGTACTGATCATTACCACCACGTATCATCAAGATTGGGTGAAAAAATATTTGCTGGTATTTCGGAAACTCCTTATTTCTTAGAAGCTTGGCAACCCTGTCAATGAAAGTGCTTTTCCACAGTCTGTGCCTAGGGCTACTTGAAGAGGAAACAAACCATAGAGACAAAAGTGAGAACTCCTTTATTTTGTCAAGTTTCAAAGTGCTACTGGAAACCATGTTGGATTTAGAGTTCCAAATTCATCTACCTATATAGGAGAGAACAGAGGGAAACCTAAATATAAAAACTGCTACTGTAGACGAACGCTTCAACCTAGAAGAACAAAATTTGGTGAGCCAAGTAGGATTTGTTTACTGATCATTACCACCATGTATCATCAAGTTTGGGTGAAAAAATGTTTGCTGGTATTTCGGAAACTCGTTATTTCTTAGACGCTTGGCAAACCCTCTCAATGAAAGTGCTTTTCCATAGTCTGTGCCTAGAGCTACTTGAAGAGGAAACAAACCATAGAGACTAAACTGAGAACTCCTTTATTTTGTCAAGTTCCAAAGAGCACTAGAAATCATGTTGGATTTACAGTTCCAACTTCATCTATCTACATAGGAGAGAACAGAGGGAAACCTAAATATAAAAACTACTACCTTAGACGAAAATTTCAACCTAGAAGAATAAAATATGGTGAGCCAAGTGGTATTTGTGTATTTGTCATTACCACCACGTATCATCAAGATTGGTTGAAAAAATATTTGCTGGTATTTCAGAATCTCGTTATTTCTTAGAAGCTTGGAAACCCCTCTCAATCAAAGTGCTTTTCCACAGTCTGTGCCTAGAGCTACTTGAATAGGAAACAAAACATAGATACAAAACGGAGAACTCCTTTATTTTGTCATATTTCAAAGAGCTAATATAAACCATGTTGGATTTAGAGTTCCAAACTCATATATCAATATAGGAGAGAACAGAGGGAAACCTAAATATAAAAACTGCTACTGTAGATGAATGCTTCAACCTAGAAGAAGAAAATTTGGTGAGCCAATGGGATTTGTGTATTGATCATTACCACCATGTATCATCAAGATTGGGTGAAAAAATATTTGCTGGTATTTCAGAAAATTGTTATTTCTTAGAAGCTTGGCAACCCCTGTCAATGAAAGTGCTTTTCCACAGTCTGTGCCTAGAGCTACTTGAAGAGGAAACAAACCATAGAGACAAAAAAGAGAACTCCTTTATTTTGTCAAGTTTCAAAGAGCTACTACAAATCATGTTGGATTTAGAGTTCCAAATTCATCTATCTACATAGGAGAGAACAGAGGAAAACCTAAATATAAAAACTGCTACTGTAGACAAACGCTTCAACCTAGAAGAACAAAATTCGGTGAGCCAAGTGGGATTTGTGTCCTGATCATTACCACCAAGTATCATCAAGATTGGGTAAAAAAATATTTCCTGGTGTTTCGGAAACGTGTTACTTCTTAGAAGCTTGGCAACCCCTCTCAATTAAAGTGCTTTTCCACAGTCTGTGCTAGAGCTACTTGAAGAGGAAACAAACCATAGAGACAAAACTGAGAACTCCTTTATTTTGTGAAGTTTCAAAGAGCTACTACAAACCAAGTTGGATTTAGAGTTCCAAATTCATCTATCTATATAGGAGAGAACAGAAGGAAACCGAAATATAAAAACTGCTACTGAAGATGAACGCTTCAACCTAGAAGAACAAAATTCGGTGAACCAATTGGTATTTGTGTCCTGAACATTACGACCAAGTATCATCAAGATTGGGTGAAAAAATATTTGCAGGTATTTCGGAAACTCGTTATTTCTTGGAAGCTTGGCAACCCCTTTCAATGAAAGTGCTTTTCAAAAGTCTATGCCTAGAGCTACTTGAATAGGAAACAAAACATAGATACAAAACTGAGAACTCCTTTATTTTGTCAAGTTTCAAAGAGCTACTACAAACCAAGTTGGATTTAGAGTTCCAAATTCATCTATCTATATAGGAGAGAACAGAGTGAAACCTAGAAATAAAAACTGCTACTGTAAACAAACGCTTCAACCTAGAAGAACAAAAATTGGTGAGCCAAGTGGGATTTGTGTACGTGTCATTACCACCACGTATCATCAAGATTGGTTGAAAAAATATTTGCTGGTATTTCGGAAACTCGTTATTTCTTAGAAGTTTGGCAAACCCTCTCAATGAAAGTGCTTTTCCACAGTCTGTGCCTAGAGCTACTTGAAGAGGAAACAAACCATAGAGACTAAACTGAGAACCCCTTTATTTTGTCAAGTTCCAAAGAGCACTAGAAGTCATGTTGGATTTAGAGTTCCAAATTCATCTATCTATATAGGAGAGAACAGAGGGAAACCTAAATATAAAAACTACTACTGTAGACGAACGTTTCAACCTAGAAGAATAAAATATGGTGAGCCAAGTGGGATTTGTGTATTTGTCATTACCACCACGTATCATCAAGATTGGTTCAAAAAATATTTGCTGGTATTTCAGAATCTCGTTATTTCTTAGAAGCTTGGCAACCCCTCTCAATCAAAGTGCTTTTCCACAGTCTGTGCCTAGAGCTACTTGAAGAGGAAACAAAACATAGATTCAAAACGGAGAACTCCTTTCTTTTGTCATTCTTCAAAGTGCTAACACAAACCATGTTGGATTTAGAGTTCCACATTCATCTATCTGTATAGGAGAGAACAGCGGGAAACCTAAATATAAAAACTGCTACTGTAGACAAACGCTTCAACCTAGAAGAACAAAATTCGGTGAGCCAAGTGGGACTTGTGTCCTGATCATTAACACCAAGAATCATCAAGATTGGGTGAAAAAATATTTGCTGGTATTTGGGAAACTCGTTATTTCTTAGAAGCTTGGCAACCCCTCTCAATGAAAGTGCTTTTCAAAGTCTATGCCTAGAGCTACTTGAAGAGGAAACAAACCTTATAGACGAAACTGAGAACTCCTTTATTTTGTCAAGTATCAAAGAGCTACTAAAAACCCTGTTGGATTTAGAGTTCCAAATTCATCTATCTATATAGGAGAGAACAGAGTGAAACCTAGAAATAAAAACTGCTACTGTAAACAAACGCTTCAACCTAGAAGAACAAAAATTGGTGAGCCAAGTGGAATTTGTGTACGTGTCATTACCACCACGTATCATCAAGATTGGTTGAAAAAATATTTTTGCTGGTATTTCGGAAACTCGTTATTTCTTAGAAGCTTGGCAACCCTCTCAATGAAAGTGCTTTTCCACAGTCTGTGCCTAGAGCTTCTTGAAGAGGAAACAAACCATAGAGACGAAACTGAGAATTCTTTTATTTTGTCAAGTTTCGAAGAGCACTAGAAACCATGTTGGATTTAGAGTTCCAACCTCATCTATATATATAGGAGAGAACAGAGGTAAACCTAAATATAAAAACGGCTACTGTAGATGAACGCTTCAACATAGAAGAAGAAAATTTGGTGATCCAGGAGGGATTTGTGTGCTTGTCCTTACCACCACGTGTCATCAAGATTGGGTGAAAAAATATTTGCTGGTATTTCAGAATCTCGTTATTTCTTAGAAGCTTGGAAACCCCTCTCAATCAAAGTGCTTTTCCACAGTCTGTGCCTAGAGCTACTTGAATAGGAAACAAAACATAGATACAAAACGGAGAACTCCTTTTTTTTATCAAGTTTCCAAGAGCTAATACAAACCATGTTGGATTTAGAGTTCCAAACTCATATATCAATATAGGAGAGAACAGAGGGAAACCTAAATATAAAAACTGCTACTGTAGATGAATGCTTCAACCTAGAAGAACAAAATTTACTGAGCCAAGTGGGATTTGTGTACTGATCATTACCACCACGTATCATCAAGATTGGGTGAAAAAATATTTGCTGGAATTTCGGAAACTCCTTATTTCTTAGAAGATTGGCAACCCTGTCAATGAAAGTGCTTTTCCACAGTCTGTGCCTAGGGCTACTTGAAGAGGAAACAAACCATAGAGACAAAACTGAGAACTCCTTTATTTTGTCATGTTTCAAAGTGCTACTGGAAACCATGTTGGATTTAGAGTTCCAAAATCATCTATCTATATAGGAGAGAACAGAGGGAAACCTAAATATAAAAACTGCTACTGTAGACGAACGCTTCAACCTAGAAGAACAAAATTTGGTGAGCCAAGTAGGATTTGTTTACTGATCATTACCACCATGTATCATCAAGATTGGGTGAAAAAATATTTTCAGGTATTTCTGAAACTCGTAATTTCTTGGAAGCTTGGCAACCCCTCTCAATGAAAGTGCTTTTACACAGTCTGTGCCTAGGGCTACTTGAAGAGGAAACAAACCATACAGACAAAACTGAGAACACCTTTATTTTGTCATATTTCAAAGAGCTAATACAAACCATGTTGGATTTAGAGTTCCAAACTCATTTATCAATATAGGAGAAAACAGAGAGAAACCTAAATATAAAAACTGCTACTGTAGATGAACGCTTCAACCTAGAAGAACAAAATTTGGTGAGCCAAGTGGGATTTGTGTATTGATCATTACCACCATGTATCATCAAGATTGGGTGAAAAAATATTTGCTGGTATTTCAGAAACTCGTTATTTCTTAGAAGCTTGGCAACCACTGTCAATGAAAGTGCTTTTCCACAGTCTGTGCCTAGAGCTACTTGAAGAGGAAACAAACCATAGAGAAAAAAAAGAGAACTGCTTTATTTTGTCAAGTTTCAAAGAGCTACTACAAACCATGTTGGATTTAGAGTTCCAAATTCACCTATCTATATAGGAGAGAACAGAGGGAAACCTAAATATAAAAACTGCTACTGTAGACGAATGCTTCAACATAGAAGAACAAAATTTGGTGAGCCATGTGGCATTTGTGTACTTGTCATTACCAACACGTATCATCAAGATTGGGTGAAAAAATATTTGCTGTTATTTCGGAAACTCGTAATTTCTTGGAAGCTTGGAAACCCCATTCAATGAAAGTGCTTTTCCACAGTCTCTGCTTAGGGCTACTTGAAGAGGAAACAAATCATAGAGACAAAACTGAGAACTCCTTTATTTTCTCAAGTTTCAAAGAGCTACTGGAAACTATGTTGGATTTAGAGTTCCAAATTCATCTATCTATATAGGAGAGAACAGAGGGAAATCTAAATATATTAACTGCTATTGTAGTCGAACGCATCAACCTAGAAGAAGAAAATTTGGTGAGCCAGGAGGGATTTGTGTACTTGTCATTACCACAATGTAATATCAAGTTTGGGTGAAAAAAATATTTGCTGGTATTTCGGAAACTCGTTATTTCTTAGAAGTTGGCAACCCCTCTCATTGAAAGTGCTTTTCCACAGTCTGTGCATACTTCTACTTGAAGAGGAAACAAACCATAGAGACAAAACTGAGAACTACTTTTTTGTCAAGTTTCAAAAAGCTACTACAAACCATGTTGGATTTAGAGTTCCAAACTCATCTATCTATATAGGAGAGAACAGAGGGAAACCTAAATATACAAACGGCTACTGTAGATGAACGCTTCAACATAGAAGAAGAAAATTTGGTGAGCCAGGAGGGATTTGTGTGCTTGTCATAACCACCACGTGTCATCAAGATTGGTTGAAAAAATATTTGCTGGTATTTCAGAAACTCGTTATTTCTTAGAAGCTTGGCAACCCCTCTCAATGAAAGTGCTTTTCCACAGTCTGTGCCTAGGGCTACTTGAAGAGGAAACAGACCATAGAGACAAAACTGAGAACTCCTTTATTTTGTCAAGTTTCAAAGAGCTACTACAAACCATGTTGGATTTAGAGTTCCAAATTCATCTATCTATATAGGAGAGAACAGAGGGAAACCTAAATATAAAAACTGCTACTGTAGACGAACGCTTCAACCAAGAGGAACAAAATTTGGTGAGCCAAGTGGGATTTGTGTACCTGTCATTACCACCACGTATCATCAAGATTGGATGAAAAAATATTTGCTGGTATTTCGGAAACTCGTTATTTCTTAGAAGCTTGGCAACCCCTCTCAATGAAAGTGCTTTTCCACATTCTGTGACTTTGGCTACTTTAAGAGAAAACAAACCATAGAGACAAAACTGAGAACTCCTTTATTTTATCAAGTTTCCAAGAGCTACTAAAAACCATGTTGGATTTAGAATTCCAAATTCATCTATCTATATAGGAGAGAACAGAGGGAAACCTAAATATAAAAACTGCTACTGTAGACGAACGCTTGAAACTAGAAGAACAAAATTTACTGAGCCAAGTGGGATTTGTGTACTGATCATTACCACCACGTATCATCAAGATTGGGTGAAAAAATATTTGCTGGTATTTCGGAAACTCCTTATTTCTTAGAAGCTTGGCAACCCTGTCAATGAAAGTGCTTTTCCACAGTCTGTGCCTAGGGCTACTTGAAGAGGAAACAAACCATAGAGACAAAACTGAGAACTCCTTTATTTTGTCATGTTTCAAAGTGCTACTGGAAACCATGTTGGATTTAGAGTTCCAAAATCATCTATCTATATAGGAGAGAACAGAGGGAAACCTAAATATAAAAACTGCTACTGTAGACGAACGCTTCAACCTAGAAGAACAAAATTTGGTGAGCCAAGTAGGATTTGTTTACTGATCATTACCACCATGTATCATCAAGATTGGGTGAAAAAATATTTTCAGGTATTTCTGAAACTCGTAATTTCTTGGAAGCTTGGCAACCCCTCTCAATGAAAGTGTTTTTACACAGTCTGTGCCTAGGGCTACTTGAAGAGGAAACAAACCATACAGACAAAACTGAGAACACCTTTATTTTGTCAAGTTTCAAAGAGCTGCTACAAAAAATGTTGAATTTAGAGTTCCAAATTCATCTATCTAAATAGGAGAGAACAGAGGGAAACCTAAATATATAAACTGCTACTGTGGACGAACGCTTCAACCTAGAAGAAGAAAATTTGGTGAGCCAGGAGGGATTTGTGTACTTGTCATTACCACCATGTAACATCAAGATTGGGTGAAAAAATATTTGCTGGTATTTCGGAAAATAGTTATTTCTTAGAAGCTTGGAATCCCCTCACAATGAAAGTGCTTTTCCACAGTCTGTGCCTAGGGCTACTTGAAGAGGAAACAAATCATAGCGACAAAACTGGGAACTCGTTAATTTTGTCAAGTTTCAAAGAGCTACTACAAACCATGTTGGATTTCGAGTTCCAAATTCATCTATCTATATAGGAGAGAACAGAGGGAAACCTAAAATATATAAACTGCTACTGTAAACGAACACTTCAACCTAGAAGAACAAAATTTGATGAGTCAAGTGGGACTTGTGTTCCGATCATTACCACCAAGTATCTTCAAGATTGGGTGAAAAAATATTTGCTGGTATTTCGGAAACTCGTTATTTCTTGGAAGCTTGGCAACCAATTTCAATGAAAGTGCTATTCCACAGTCTCTGCTTAGGGCTACTTGAAGAGGAAACAAACCATAGAGACAAAACTGAGAACTCCTTTATTTTGTCACGTTTCAAAGAGCTACCACAAACCATGTTGGATTTAGAGTTTGAAATTCATCTATCTATATAGGAGAGAACAAAGGGAAACCTAAATATAAAAACTGCTACTGTAGACGAACGCTTCAACCTAGATGAACAAAATTTGGTGAGCCAAGTGGGATTTGTGTACTGATCATTAGCACCAAGTATCACGAAGATTGGTAGAAAAAATATTTGCTGGTATTTCGGAAACTCGTTATTTCTTAGAAGCTTGGCAACCACTCTCATTGAAAGTGCTTTTCCACAGTCTGTGCATACTTCTACTTGAAGAGGAAACAAACCATAGAGGCAAAACTGAGAACTACTTTTTTGTCAAGTTTCAAAAAGCTACTACAAACCATGTTGGATTTAGAGTTCCAAATTCATCTATCTATATAGGAGAGAACAGAGTGAAACCTAGAAATAAAAACTGCTACTGTAAACAAAAGCTTAAACCTAGAAGAACAAAAATTGGTGAGCCAAGTGGGATTTGTGTACGTGTCATTACCACCACGTATCATCAAGATTGGTTGAAAAAATATTTGCTGGTATTTTGGAAACTCGTTATTTCTTAGACGCTTGGCAAACCCTCTCAATGAAAGTGCTTTTCCACAGTCTTTTTCTAGAGCTACTTGAAGAGGAAACAAACCATAGAGACTAAACTGAGAACTCATTTATTTTGTCAAGTTCCAAAGAGCACAAGAAATCATGTTGGATTTAAAGTTCCAAATTCATCTATCTATATAGGAGAGAACAGAGGGAAACCTAAATATAAAAACTGCTACTGTAGACGAATGCTTCAACCTAGAAGAACAAAATTCGGTGAGCCAAGTGGGATTTGTGTACCTGTCATTACCACCACGTATCGTCAAGATTGGGTGAAAAAATATTTCCTGGTCTTTCGGAAACTCGTTATTTCTTAGAAGCTTGGCAACCCTTCTCAATTAAAGTGCTTTTCCACAGTCTGTGCCTAGAGCTACTTGAAGAGGAAACAACCCATAGAGACAAAACGGAGAACTCCTTTATTTTGGCATGTATTAAAGAGCTAATACAAACCATGTTGGATTTAGAGTTCCAAATTCATATATCTATATATTAGAGAACAGAGGGAAACCTAAATATAAAAACTGCTACTGCAGATGAATGCTTCAACCTAGAAGAACAAAATTCGGTGAGCCAAGAGGGATTTGTGTACTGATCATTACCACCAAGTATCATCAAGATTGGGTGAAAAAATATTTGGTGGTATTTCGGAAACTCGTTATTTCTTAGAAGCTTGGCAACCCATCTCAATGAAAATGCTTTTCCTCAGTCTGTGCCTAGGGCTAATTGAAGAGGAAACAAACCATAGAGACAAAACTGAGAACTACTTTATTTTGTCAAGTTTCAAAGAGCTACTACAAACCATGTTGGATTTAAATTTCCAAATTCATCTATCTATATAGGAGAGAACAAGTGAAACCTAAAAATAAAAACTGCTACTGTAAACGAACGCTTCAACCTAGAAGAAAAAAAAATGGTGAGCCAAGTGGGATTTGCATACTTATCATTACCACCACGTATCATCAAGATTGGGTGAAAAATATTTATTGGTATTTCGGAAACTCATAATTTCTTGGAAGTTTGGCAACCCCTTTCAATGAAATTGCTTTTCCACAGTCTCTGCTTAGGGCTACTTGAAGAGGAAACAAACCAAAGAAACAAAACTGAGAACTAGTTTTTTTTTTTTGTCAAGTTTCAAAGAGCTACTACAAACCATGTTGGATTTAGAGTTCCAAATTCATCTATCTATATAGGAGAGAACAGCGGGAAACCTAAATATAAAAACAGCTACTGTAGACGAACGCTTCAACCTAGAAGAACAAAATTCGGTGATCCAAGTGGGATTTGTGTCCTGATCATTACCACCAAGTATCATCAAGATTGGGTAAAAAAATATTTCCTGGTGTTTCGGAAACGGGTTACTTCTTAGAAGCTTGGCAACCCCTCTCAATTAAAGTGCTTTTCCACAGTCTGTGCTAGAGCTACTTGAAGAAAAAACAAACCATAGAGACAAAACTGAGAACTCCTTTATTTTGTCAAGTTTCAAAGAGCTACTACAAACCAAGTTGGATTTAGAGTTCCAAATTCATCTATCTATATAGGAGAGAACAGAAGGAAACCGAAATATAAAAACTGCTACTGAAGATGAACGCTTCAACCTAGAAGAACAAAATTCGATGAACCAATTGGTATTTGTGTCCTGAACATTACGACCAAGTATCATCAAGATTGGGTGAAAAAATATTTGCAGGTATTTCGGAAACTCGTTATTTCTTGGAAGCTTGGCAACCCCTTTCAATGAAAGTGCTTTTCCACAGTCTCTGCTAAGGGCTACTTGAAGAGGAAAAAACCATAGAGACAAAACTGAGAACTACTTTTTTTGTCAAGTTTCAAAGAGCTACTACAAACCATGTTGGATTAAGAGTTCCAAATTCATCTATCTATATAGGAGAGAACAGAGGGAAACCTAAATATAAAAACTGCTACTGTAAACGAACGCTTTAACCTAGAAGAACAAAATTTACTGAGCCAAGTGGGATTTGTGTACTGATCATTACCACCACGTATCATCAAGATTGGGTGAAAAAATATTTGCTGGTATTTCGGAAACTCGTTATTTCTTAGAAGCTTGGCAACCCTCTCAATGAAAATGCTTTTCCACAGTCTGTGCCTAGGGCTACTTGAAGAGGAAACAAACCATAGAGACAAAACTGAGAACTCCTCTATTTTGTCAAGTTTCAAAGTGCTACTGGAAACCATGTTGGATCTAGAGTTCCAATTTCATCTATGTATATAGGAGGGAACAGAGGGAAACCTAAATATAAAAACTGCTACTGTAGACGAACGCTTCAACCTAGAAAAACTAAATTTGGTGAGCCAAGTGGGATTTATGTGGTGATCATTACCACCAAGTATCATCAAGATTGGGTGAAAAAATATTTGCTGGTATTTCGGAAACTCGTTATTTCTTAGAAGCTTGGCAAGCACTCTCAATGAAAGTGTTTTTCCACAGTCTGTGCCTAGGGCTACTTGAAGAGGAAACAAACCATAAAGACAAAACTGAGAACTCCTTTATTTTGTCAAGTATCAAAGATCTACTAAAAACCATGTTGCATTTAGAATTCCAAATTCATCTATCTATATAGGAGAGAAGAGAGGGAAACCTAAAAATAAAAACTGCTACTGTAAACAAACGCTTCAACCTAGAAGAACAAAAATTGGTGAGCCAAGTGGGATTTGTGTACTTGTCATTACCACCACGTATCATCAAGATTGGTTGAAAAAATATTTGCTTTTATTTCGGAAACTCGTAATTTCTTGTAAGCTTGGCAACCCCTTTCAATGAAAGTGCTTTTCCACAGTCTTTGCTTAGGGCAACTTGACGAGGAAACAAGTCATAGAGACAAAACGGAGAACTCCTTTATTTTGTCAAGTTTCCAAGAGCTACTACAAACCATGTTGGATTTAGAGTTCCAAATTCATCTATCTATATAGGAGAGAACAGAGGGAAACCCAAATATAAAAACTGCTACTGTAGATGAACGCTTCAACATAGAGGAAGAAAATTCGGTGAGCCAAGTGGGATTTGTGTACTGATCATTACCACCAAGTATCATCAAGATTGAGTGGAAAAATATTTGCTGGTATTTCGGAAACTTGTTATTTCTTAGAAGGTTGGCAACCCCTCTCATTAAAAGTGCTTTTCCACAGTCTTTGCCTAGAGCCACTTGAAGAGCAAAAAAAGATAGAGACAAAACTGCGAACTTTTTTATTTTGTCAAGTTTCAAAGAGCTACTTCAAATCATGTTGGATTTAGAGTTCCACATTCATCTATCTATATAGGAGAGAACAGAAGGAAATCTAAATATAAAAACTGCTACTGTAGACGAACGCTTCAACCTAGAAGAACAAAATTCGGTGAGCCAAGTGGGATTTGTGTCCTGATCATTACCGCCAAGCATCATCAAGATTGGGTGAAAAAATATTTGCTGGTATTTCGGAAACTCGTAATTTCTTGGAAGCTTGACAACCCCTGTCAATGAAAGTGCTTTTCACAGTCTTTGCTTAGGGCTACTTGAAGAGGAAACAAACCATAGAGACAAAAATGAGAACTCCTTTATTTTATCAAGTTTCAAAGAGCTACTACAAACCATGTTGGATTTAGAGTTCCAAATTCATCTATCTATATAGGAGAGAACAGAGGGAAACCCAAATATAAAAACTGCTACTTTAGACGAACGCTTCAACCTAGACTAAGAATATTCGGTGAGCCAAGTGGGATTTATGTACTGATCATTACCACCAAGTATCATCAAGATTGGATGAAAAATTATTTCCTGGTATTTCGGAAACTTGTTATTTCTTAGAAGCTTGGCAATCCCTCTCAATGAAAGTGCTTTTCCACAGTCTGTGCCTAGAGCTACTTGAAGAGGAAACAAACCATAGAGACAAAACTGCGAACTTTTTTATTTTGTCAAGTTTCAAAGAGCTACTACAAACCATGTTGGATTTAGAGTTCCAAATTCATCTATCTATATAGGAGAGAACAGAGGGAAACCTAAATATAAAAACTGCTACTGTAGACGAACGCTTCAACCTAGAAGAACAAAAATTGGTGAGCCAAGTGGGATTTGTGTACTGATCATTACTACCTAGTATCATCAAGATTGGGTGAAAAAATATTTGCTGGTATTTCAGAAACTCGTAATTTCTTTGGAAGCTTGAAAACCTTTTCAATGAAATTGCTTTTCCACAGTCCTTATTTAGGGCTACATGAAGAGGAAACAAACCATAGAGACAAAAATGAGAACTACTTTTTTTTGTCAAGTTTCAAATAGCTACTACAAATCATGTTGGATTTAGAGTTCCAAATTCATCTGTCTATATAGGAGAGAACAGAGGAAAACCTAAATATAAAAACTGCGACTGTAGATAATCGCCTCAACCTAGAAGAATAAAATTCGGTGAGCCAAGTGGGATTTGTGTCCTCATCATTACCACCAAGAATCATCAAGATTGGATGAAAAATATTTCCTGGTATTTCGGAAAATTGTTATTTCTTAGAATCTTGGCAATCCCTCTCAATGAAAGTGCTTTTCCACAGTCTGTGCCTAGAGCTACTTGAAGAGGAAACAAACCATAGAGACAAAACTGAGAACTTTTATATTTTGTCAAGTTTCAAAGAGCTACATCAAACCATGTTGGATTTAGAGTTCCAAATTCATCTATCAAATATAGGAGAGAACAGAGTGAAACCTAAAAATAAAAACTGCTACTGCAAACGAACGCTTCAACCTAGAAGAACAAAAATTTGTGAGCCAAGTGGGATTTGTGTACTTGTCATTACCACCACGTATCATCAAGATTGGTTGAAAAAATATTTGTTGGTATTTCGGAAACTCGTAATTTCTTGGAAGCTTGGCAACCCCTTTCAATGAAAGTGCTTTTCCACAGTCTTTTCTTAGGGCTACTTGAAGCGGAAACAAACCATAGAGATAAAACTGAGAACTACTTATTTTTGTCAAGTTTCAAAGAGCTACTACAAACCCTGTTGGATTTAGAGTTCCAAATTCATCTATCTATATATTAGAGAACAGAGGGAAACCTAAATATAAAAACTGCTACTGTAGACGAACGCTTCAATGTAGAAGAACAAAATTCGGTGAGGCAAGTGGGATTTGTGTACTGATCATTACCACCAAGTATCATCAAGATTGGGTGAAAAAATATTTGCTGGTATTTTGGAAACTCGTTATTTCTTAGAAGCTTGGCAACCCCTCTCAATGAAAGTGCTTTTCCACAGTCTGTGCCTAGAGCTACTTGAAGAGGAAACAAACCATTGAGACTAAACTGAGAACCCCTTTATTTTGTCAAGTTTCCGAGAGCGACTACAAACTATGTTGGATGTAGAGTTCCAAATTCATCTATCTATATAGGAGAGAACAGAGGGTAACCTAAATTTAAAAACTTTTAATGTAGACAAACGCTTCAACCTAGAAGAACAAAATTTGGTGAGCCAAGTGAGATTTGTGTACGGATTATGACCACAAAGTATCATCAAGATTGGGGAAAAAATATTTGCTGGTATTTCGGAAACACATTATTTCTTAGAAGCTTGGCAAACCCTCTCAATGAAAGTGCTTTTACACAGTCTGTGCCTAGGGCTACTTGAATAGGAAACAAACCATAGAGACAAAACTGAGAACTGCTTTCTTTTGTCAAGTATCAAAGAGCTACTAAAAACCATGTTGGATTTAGAGTTCCAAAAGCATCTATCTATATAGCAGAGAACAGAGTGAAACCTAAAAATAAAAACTGCTACTGTAAACGAACGCTTCAACCTAGAAGAACAAAAATTGGTGAGCCAAGTGGGATTTGTGTACTTGTCATTACCACCACGTATCATCAAGTTTGGTTGAAAAAATATTTGCTGGTATTTCAGAAACTCGTAATTTCTTGGAAGCTTGGCAACCCCTTTCAATGAAAGTGCTTTTCCACAGTCTCTACTTAGGGCTACTTGAAGAGAAAACAAACCAAAGAGACAAAACTGAGAACCACTTTTTTTTGTCAAATTTCAAAGAGCTACTAAAAACCATGTTGGATTTAGAGTTCCAAATTAATCTATCTATATAGGAGAGAACAGAGTGAAACCTAGAAATAAAAACTGCTACTGTAAACAAACGCTTCAACCTAGAAGAACAAAACTTGGTGAGCCAAGTGGGATTTGTGTACGTGTCATTACCACCAAGTATCATCAAGATTGGTTGAAAAAATATTTGCTGGTATTTCGGAAACTCGTTATTTCTTAGAAGCTTGGTAAACCCTCTCAATGAAAGTGCTTTTCCACAGTCTGTGCCTAGAGCTAATTGAAGAGGAAACAAACCATAGAGACAAAACTGAGAACTACTTATTTTTGTCAAGCTTCAAAGAGCTACTACAAACCATGTTGGATTTAGAGTTCCAAATTCATCTATCTATATAGGAGAGAACAGAGGGAAACCTAAATATAAAAACTACTACTGTAGACGAACGTTTCAACCTAGAAGAATAAAATATGGTGAGCCAAGTGGGATTTGTGTATTTGTCATTACCAACACGTATCATCAAGATTGGTTGAAAAAATATTTGCTGGTATTTCAGAATCTCGTTATTTCTTAGAAGCTTGGCAACCCCTCTCAATCAAAGTGCTTTTCCACAGTCTGTGCCTAGAGCTACTTGAAGAGGAAACAAAACATAGACACAAAACGGAGAACTCCTTTATTTTGTCATTCTTCAAAGAGCTAACACAAACCATGTTGGATTTAGAGTTCCACATTCATCTATCTATATAGGAGAGAACAGTGGGAAACCTAAATATAAAAACTGCTACTGTAGACGAACGCTTCAACCTAGAAGAACAAAATTTGGTGAGCCAAGTGGGATTTGTGTCCTGATCATTAACACCAAGAATCATCAAGATTGGGTGAAAAAATATTTGCTGGTATTTGGGAAACACGTTATTTCTTAGAAGCTTGGCAACCCCTCTCAATGAAAGTGCTTTTCAAAGTCTATGCCTAGAGCTACTTGAAGAGAAAACAAACCACAGAGACGAAACTGAGAACTCCTTTATTTTGTCAAGTATCAAAGAGCTACTAAAAACCATGTTGGATTTAGAGTTCCAAATTCATCTATCTATATAGGAGAGAACAGAGTGAAACCTAGAAATAAAAACTGCTACTGTAAACAAACGCTTCAACCTAGAAGAACAAAAACTGGTGAGCCAAGTGGTATTTGTGTACGTGTCATTACCACCACGTATCATCAAGATTGGTTGAAAAAATATTTTTGCTGGTATTTCGGAAACTCGTTATTTCTTAGAAGCTTGGCAACCCTCTCAATGAAAGTGCTTTTCCACAGTCTGTGCCTAGAGCTACTTGAAGAGGAAACAAACCATAGAGACGAAACTGAGAATTCCTTTATTTTGTCAAGTTTCAAAGAGCACTAGAAACCATGTTGGATTTAGAGTTCCAACCTCATCTATATATATAGGAGAGAACAGAGGGAAACCTAAATATAAAAACGGCTACTGTAGATGAACGCTTCAACATAGAAGAAGAAAATTTGGTGATCCAGGAGGGATTTGTGTGCTTGTCATTACCACCACGTGTCATCAAGATTGGGTGAAAAAATATTTCCTGGTATTTTGGTAACTCGTTATTTCTTAGAAGATTGGCAACCCCTCTCAATTAAAGTGCTTTTCCACATTCTGTGACTAGGGCTACTTTAAGAGAAAACAAACCATAGAGACAAAACTGAGAACTCCTTTATTTTATCAAGTTTCCAAGAGCTACTAAAAACCATGTTGGATTTAGAATTCCAAATTCATCTATCTATATAGGAGAGAACAGAGGGAAACCTAAATATAAAAACTGCTACTGTAGACGAACGCCTTAATCTAGAAGAACAAAATTTACTGAGCCAAGTGGGATTTGTGTCCTGATCATTACCACCACGTATCATCAAGTTTGGGTGAAAAAATATTTGCTGGTATTTCGGAAACTCGTTATTTCTTAGAAGCTTGGCAACCCTCTCAATGAAAGTGCTTTTCCACAGTCTGTGCCTAGGGCTACTTGAAGAGGAAACAAACCATAGAGACAAAACTGAGAACTCTTTTATTTTGTCAAGTTTCAAAGTGCTACTTGAAACCATGTTGGATCTAGAGTTCCAATTTCATCTATGTATATAGGAGAGAACAGAGGGAAACCTAAATATAAAAACTGCTACTGTAGACGAACGCTTCAACCTAGAAAAACTAAATTTGGTGAGCCAAGTGGGATTTATGTAGTGATCATTACCACCAAGTATCATCAAGATTGGGTGAAAAAATATTTGCTGGTATTTCGGAAACTCGTTATTTCTTAGAAGCTTCTCAACCCCTCTCAATGAAAGTGCTTTTCCACAGTCTGTGCCTAGGGCTACTTGAAGAGGAAACAAACCATAGAGACAAAACTGAGAACTCCTTTATTTTGTCAAGTATCAAAGATCTACTAAAAACCATGTTGCATTTAGAATTCCAAATTCATCTATCTATATAGGAGAGAACAGAGAGAAACCTAAAAATAAAAACTGCTACTGTAAACGAACGCTTCAACCTAGAAGAACAAAAATTGGTGAGCCAAGTGGGATTTGTGTACTTGTCATTACCACCACGTATCATCAAGATTGGTGGAAAAATATTTGCTTTTATTTCGGAAACTCGTAATTTCTTGTAAGCTTGGCAACCCCTTTCAATGAAAGTGCTTTTCCACAGTCTTTGCTTAGGGCTACTTGAAGAGGAAACAAGCCATAGAGACAAAACGGAGAATTCCTTTATTTTGTCAAGTTTCCAAGAGCTACTACAAACCATGTTGGATTTAGAGTTCCAAATTCATCTATCTATATAGGAGAGAACAGAGGGAAACCCAAATATAAAAACTGCTACTGTAGATGAACGCTTCAACATAGAGGAAGAAAATTCGGTGAGCCAAGTGGGATTTGTGTACTGATCATTACCACCAAGTTTCATCAAGATTTAGTGGAAAAATATTTGCTGGTATTTCGGAAACTTGTTATTTCTTAGAAGGTTGGCAACCCTTTCATTAAAAGTCCTTTTCCACAGTCTTTGCCTAGAGCTACTTAAAGAGCAAAAAAAAGATAGAGACAAAACTGCGAACTTTTTTATTTTGTCAAGTTTCAAAGAGCTACTTCAAATCATGTTGGATTTAGAGTTCCAAATTCATCTATCTATATAGGAGAGAACAGAAGGAAATCTAAATATAAAAACTGCTACTGTAGACGAACGCTTAAACCTAGAAGAACAAAATTCGGTGAGCCAAGTGGGATTTGTGTCCTGATCATTACCGCCAAGCATCATCAAGATTGGGTGAAAAAATATTTGCTGGTATTTCGGAAACTCGTAATTTCTTGGAAGCTTGACAACCCCTGTCAATGAAAGTGCTTTTCCACAGTCTTTGCTTAGAACTACTTGAAGAGGAAACAAACCATAGAGACAAAACTGAGAACTACTTTTTTTTGTGAAGTTTCAAAGAGCTACTACAAACCATGTTGGATTTAGAGTTCCAAATTCATCTATCTATATAGGAGAGAACAGAGGGAAACCCAAATATAAAAACTGCTACTGTAGACGAACGCTTCAACCTAGAGGAAGAATATTCGGTGAGCCAAGTGGGATTTGTGTCCTGATCATTACCACCAAGTATCATCAAGATTGGATGAAAAATTATTTCCTGGTATTTCGGAAACTTGTTATTTCTTAGAAGCTTGGCAATCCCTCTCAATGAAAGTGCTTTTCCACAGTCTGTGCCTAGAGCTACTTGAAGAGCAAACAAACCATAGAGACAAAACTGCGAACTTTTTATTTTGTCAAGTTTCAAAGAGCTACTACAAACCATGTTGATTTAGAGTTCCAAATTCATCTATCTATATAGGAGAGAACAGAGGGAAACATAAATATAAAAACTGCTACTGTAGACGAACGCTTCAACCTAGAAGAACAAAAATTGGTGAGCCAAGTGGGATTTGTGTACTGATCATTACTACCTAGTATCATCAAGATTGGGTGAAAAAATATTTGCTGGTATTTCAGAAACTCGTAATTTCTTTGGAAGCTTGGCAACCCTTTTCAATGAAATTGCTTTTCCACAGTCTTTACTTAGGGCTACGTGAAGAGGAAACAAACCATAGAGACAAAAATGAGAACTACTTTTTTTTGTCAAGTTTCAAAGAGCTACTACAAATCATGTTGGATTTAGAGTTCCAAATTCATCTATATATATAGGAGAGAACAGAGGAAAACCTAAATATAAAAACTGCTACTGTAGATAATCGCTTCAACCTAGAAGAATAAAATTCGGTGAGCCACGTGGGATTTGTGTCCTCATCATTACCACCAAGAATCTTCAAGATTGGATGAAAAATATTTCCTGGTATTTCGGAAAATTTTTATTTCTTAGAATCTTGGCAATGCCTCTCAATGAAAGTGCTTTTCCACAGTCTGTGCCTAGAGCTACTTGAAGAGGAAACAAACCATAGAGACAAAACTGAGAACTTTTATATTTTGTCAAGTTTCAAAGAGCTACATCAAACCATGTTGGATTTAGAGTTCCAAATTCATCTATCAAATATAGGAGAGAACAGAGGGAAACCTAAAAATAAAAACTGCTACTGTAGATAAACGCTTCAAATTAGAAGAACAAAATTCGGTGAGCCAAGTGGGATTTGTGTACTGATCATTACCACCAAGTATCATCAAGATTGGGTGAAAAAATATTTGGTGGTATTTCGGAAACTCGTTATTTCTTAGTAGCTTGGCAACCCATCTCAATGAAAATGCTTTTCCACAGTCTGTGCCTAGGGCTAATTGAAGAGGAAACAAACCATAGAGACAAAAATGAGAACTCCTTTATTTTGTCAAGTTTCAAAGAGCTACTGCAAACCATGTGGGATTTAGAGTTCCAAATTCAAATATCTATATAGGAGAGAACAGAGTGAAACCTAAACTTAAAAACTGCTACTGTAAACGAACGCTTCAACCTAGAAGAACAAAAATTGGTGAGCCAAGTGGGATTTGTGGACTCATCATTACCACCACGTATCATCCAGATTGGGTGAAAGAATATTTGCTGGTATTTCGGAAACTCATAATTTCTTGGAAGCTTGGCAACCCCATTCAATGAAATTGCTTTTCCACAGTCTCTGCTTAGGGCTACTTGAAGAGGAAACAAACCATAGAGACAAAACTGAAAACTACTTTTTTTGTCAAGTTTGAAAGAGCTACTACAATCCATGTTGGATTTAGAGTTCCAAATTTATCTATCTATATAGGAGAGAACAGAGGGAATCCTAAATATAAAAACTGCTACTGTAGACGAACGCTTCAACCTAGAAGAACAAAATTCGGTGAGCCAAGTGGGATTTGTATCCTGATCATTACCACCAAGTATCATCATGATTGGATAAAAAATATTTGCTGGTATTTCTGAAACTCGTTATTTCTTAGAACCTGGGCAACCCCTCTCAATGAAAGTGCTTTTCCACAGTCTGTGCCTAGAGGTACTTTAAGAGGAAAGAAACCATACAGACAAAACTGAGAACTCCTTTAATTTGTCAAGTTTCAAAGAGCTACTACAAACCATGTTGAATTTAGAGTTCCAAATTCATCTATCTATATAGGAGAGAACAAAGGGAAACCTAAATATAAAAACTGCTACTGTAGATGAACGCTTCAACCTAGAAGAACAAAATTCTGTGAGCCAAGTGGTATTTGTGTCCTGAGCATTACCACCAAGTATCATCAAGATTGGGTGAAAAAATATTTGCAGGTATTTCGGAAACTCGTTATTTCTTAGAACCTTGGCAACCCCTCTCAATGAAAGTGCTTTTCCACAGTCTGGGCCTAGAGCTACTTGAAGAGGAAACAATCATAGAGACAATACGGAGAACTCCTTTATTTTGTCAAGTTTCAAAGAGCTACTACAAACCATGTTGGATTTAGAGTTCCAAATTCATATATCTATATATTAGAGAACAGAGGGAAACCTAAATATAAAAACTGCTACTGTAGACGAACGCTTCAATCTAGAAGAACAAAATTCGGTGAGGCAAGTGGGATTTGTGTACTGATCATTACCTCCAAGTATCATCAAGATTGGGTGAAAAAATATTTGCTGGTATTTTGGAAACTCGTTATTTCTTAGAAGCTTGGCAACGCCTCTCAATGAAAGTGCTTTTCCACAGTCTGTGCCTAGAGCTACTTGAAGAGGAAACAAACCATTGAGACTAAACTGAGAACCCCTTTATTTTGTCAAGTTTCCGAGAGCGACTACAAACTATGTTGGATTTAGAGTTCCAAATTCATCTATCTATATAGGAGAGAACAGAGGGTAACCTAAATTTAAAAACTTTTACTGCAGACAAACGCTTCAACCTAGAAGAACAAAATTTGGTGAGCCAAGTGAGATTTGTGTACGGATTAAGACCACAAAGTATCATCAAGATTGGAGAAAAAATATTTGCTGGTATTTCGGAAACACATTATTTCTTAGAAGCTTGGCACACCCTCTCAATGAAAGTGCTTTTACACAGTCTGTGCCTAGGGCTACTTGAATAGGAAACAAACCATAGAGACAAAACTGAGAACTGCTTTCTTTTGTCAAGTATCAAAGAGCTACTAAAAACCATGTTGGATTTAGAGTTCCAAAAGCATCTATCTATATAGCAGAGAACAGAGTGAAACCTAAAAATAAAAACTGCTACTGTAAACGAACGCTTCAACCTAGAAGAACAAAAATTGGTGAGCCAAGTGGGATTTGTGTACTTGTCATTACCACCACGTATCATCAAGTTTGGTTGAAAAAATATTTGCTGGTATTTCAGAAACTCGTAATTTCTTGGAAGCTTGGCAACCCCTTTCAATGAAAGTGCTTTTCCACAGTCTCTACTTAGGGCTACTTGAAGAGGAAACAAACCATAGAGACAAAACTGAGAACTACTTTTTTTTTGTCAAGTTTCAAAGAGCTACTAAAAACCATGTTGGATTTAGAGTTCCAAATTCATCTATCAATATAGGAGAGAACATAGTGAAACCTAAAAATAAAAACTGCTACTGTAAACGAACGCTTAAATCCTAGAAGAACAAAAATTGGTGAGCCAAGTGGGATTTGTGTACTTGTCATTACCACCACGTATCATCAAGATTGGTTGAAAAAATATTTGCTGGTATTTCAGAAACTCGTAATTTCCTGGCAGCTTGGCAACCCCTTTCAATGAAAGTGCTTTTCCACAGTCTTTTCTTAGGGCTACTTGAAGAGGAAACAAACCATAGAGACAAAAATGAGAACTACTTAGTTTGGTCAAGCTTCAAAGAGCTACTACAAACCATGTTGGATTTAGAGTTCCAAATTCATCTATCTATATAGGAGAGAACAGAGGGAAACCTAAATATAAAAACTGCTACTGTAGACGAACGCTTCAACCTAGAAAAACAAAATTCGGTGATACAAGTGGGATTTGTGTCCTGAACATTACCACCAAGTATCATCAAGATTGGGTGAAAAAATATTTGCAGGCATTTCGGAAAATCGTTATTTCTTAGAACCTGGGCAACCCCTCTCAATGAAAGTGCTTTTCCACAGTCTGGGCCTAGAGCTACTTGAAGAGGAAACAAATCATAGAGACAAAATGGAGAACTCCTTTATTTTTCAAGTTTCAAAGAGCTACTACAAACCATGTTGGATTTAGAGTTCCAAATTCATACATCTATATATTAGAGAACAGAGGGAAACCTAAATATAAAAACTGCTACTGTAGACGAACGCTTCAATCTAGAAGAACAAAATTCGGTGAGACAAGTGGGATTTTTGTCCTGATCATTACCACCAAGTATCATCACGATTGGGTTTAAAAATATATCCTGGTATTTCGGAACCTCGTTATTTCTTAGAAGCTTGGCAACCCCTCTCAATGAAAGTGCTTTTCCACAGTCTGTGCCTAGAGCTACTTGAAGATGAAACAAACCATAGAATCAAACTGAGAACTCCTTTATTTTGTCAAGTTTCAAAGAGCTAATACAAACCATGTTGGATTTTGAGTTCCAAATTCATATATCTATATAGGAGAGAACAGAGGGAAACCTAAATATAAAAACTGCTACTGTAGACGAACGCTTCAACGTACAAGAACAAAATTTGGTGAGCCAAGTGAGAATTGTGTACTGATCATTACCGCCAAGTATCATCACGATTGGTTGAAAAAATATTTGCTGGTATTTCGGAAACTCGTTATTTCTTAGAACCTTGGCAACCCCTCTCAATGAAAGTGCTTTTCCACAGTCTGTGCATAGAGCTACTTGAAGAGGAAACAAACCATAGAGACAAAACTGAGAACTACTTTTTTTTGTCAAGTTTCAAAGAGCTACTACAAACCATGTTGGATTTAGAGTTCCAAATTCATCTATCTATATAGGAGAGAACAGAGGAAAACCTAAATATAAAAACTGCGACTGTAGACAATCGCTTCAACCTAGAAGAATAAAACTCGGTGAGCCAAGTGGGATTTGTGTCCTCATCATTACCACCAAGAATCATCAAGATTGGATGAAAAATACTTCCTGGTATTTCGGAAAATTGTTATTTCTTAGAACCTTGGCAACCCCTCTCAATGAAAGTGCTTTTCCACAGTCTGTGCATAGAGCTACTTGAAGAGGAAACAAACCATAGAGACAAAACTGAGAACTTTTTTATTTTGTCAAGTTGCAAAGAGCTACATCAAACCATGTTGGATTTAGAGTTCCAAATTCATCTATCAATATAGGAGAGATCAGAGTGAAACCTAAAAATAAAAACTGCTACTGTAAACGAACTCTTCAACCTAGAAGAACAAAAATTGGTGAGCCAAGTGGGATTTGTGTACTTGTCATTACCACCATGTATCATCAAGATTGGTTGAAAAAATATTTGCTGGTATTTCGAAAACTCGTAATTTCTTTGAAGTTTGGCAATCCCTTTCAATGAAAGTGCTTTTCCACAGTCTTTTCTTAGGGCTACTTGAAGAGGAAACAAACCATAGAGACAAAACTGAGAACTACTTAGTTTTGTCAAGCTTCAAAGAGCTCTTAGAAACCATGTTGGATTTAGAGTTCCAAATTCATCTATCTATATAGGAGAGAACAGAGTGAAACCTAAAAATAAAAACTGCTACTGTAAACGAACACTTCAACCTAGAAGAACAAAAATTGGTGAGCCAAGTGGGATTTGTGTACTTGTCATTACCACCACGTATCATCAAGATTGGTTGAAAAAATATTTGCTGGTATTTCGGAAACTCGTAATTTCTTGGAAGCTTGGCAACCCCTTTAAATGAAAGTGCTTTTCCACAGTCTTTTCTTAGGGCTACTTGAAGCGGAAACAAACCATAGAGATAAAACTGAGAACTACTTATTTTTGTCAAGCTTCAAAGAGCTACTACAAACCCTGTTGGATTTAGAGTTCCAAATTCATCTATCTATATAGGAGAGAACAGAGAGAAACCTAAAAATAAAAACTGCTACTGTAGATGAACGCTTCAACTTAGAAGAACAAAATTCGGTGAGCCAAGTGGGATTTGTGTACTGATCATTACCACCAAGTATCATCAAGATTGGGTGAAAAAATATTTGGTGGTATTTCGGAAACTCGTTATTTCTTAGTAGCTTGGCAACCCATCTCAATGAAAATGCTTTTCCACAGTCTGTGCCTAGGGCTAATTGAAGAGGAAACAAACCATAGAGACAAAAATGAGAACTACTTTATTTTGTCAAGTTTCAAAGTGCTACTACAAACCATGTGGGATTTAGAGTTCCAAATTCAAATATCTATATAGGAGAGAACAGAGTGAAACCTAAACCTAAAAACTGCTACTGTAAACGAACCCTTCAACCTAGAAGAACAAAAATTGGTGAGCCAAGTGGGATTTGTGGACTCATCATTACCACCACGTATCATCAAGATTGGGTGAAAGAATATTTGCTGGTATTTCGGAAACTTATAATTTCTTGGAAGCTTGGCAACCCCTTTCAATGAAATTACTTTTCCACAGTCTCTGCTTAGGGCTACTTGAAGAGGAAACAAACCATAGAGACAAAACTGAAAACTACTTTTTTTTGTCAAGTTTCAAAGAGCTACTACAATCCATGTTGGATTTAGAGTTCCAAATTCATCTATCTATATAGGAGAGAACAGAGGGAATCCTAAATATAAAAACTGCTACTGTAGACGAACGCTTCAACCTAGAAGAACAAAATTCGGTGAGCCAAGTGGGATTTGTATCCTGATCATTACCACCAAGAATCATCAAGATTGGGTAAAAAAATATTTGCTGGTATTTCTGAAACTCGTTATTTCTTAGAAGCTTGGCAACCCCTCTCAATTAAATTGCTTTTCCACAGTCTGTGCCTAGAGCTACTTTAAGAGGAAAGAAAACATAGAGACAAAACTGAGAACTCCTTTATTTTGTCAAGTTTCAAGGAGCTACTACAAACCATGTTGGATTTAGAGTTCCAAATTCATCTATCTATATAGGAGAGAACAGAGGGAAACCTAAATATAAAAACTGCTACTCTAGATGAACGCTTCAACCTAGAAGAACAAAATTCTGTGAGCCAAGTGGTATTTGTGTCCTGAACATTACGACCAAGTATCATCAAGATTGGGTGAAAAAATATTTGCAGGTATTTCAGAAACTCGTTATTTCTTGGAAGCTTGGCAACCCCATTCAATGAAAGTGCTTTTCCACAGTCTCTGCTAAGGGCTACTTGAAGAGGAAAAAACCATAGAGACAAAACTGAGAACTACTTTTTTGTCAAGTTTCAAAGAGCTACTACAAACGATGTTGGATTTAGAGTTCCAAATTAATCTATCTATATAGGAGATAACAGAGTGAAACCTAGAAATAAAAACTGCTACTGTAAACAAACGCTTCAACCTAGAAGAACAAAACTTGGTGAGCCAAGTGGGATTTGTGTACGTGTCATTACCACCAAGTATCATCAAGATTGGTTGAAAAAATATTTGCTGGTATTTCGGAAACTCGTTATTTCTTAGAAGCTTGGCAAACCCTCTCAATGAAAGTGCTTTTCCACAGTCTGTGCCTAGAGCTACTTGAAGAGGAAACAAACCATAGAGACAAAACTGAGAACTACTTATTTTTGTCAAGCTTCAAAGAGCTACTACAAACCATGTTGGATTTAGAGTTCCAAATTCATCTATCTATATAGGAGAGAACAGAGGGAAACCTAAATATAAAAACTACTACTGTAGACGAACGTTTCTACCTAGAAGAATAAAATATGGTGAGCCAAGTGGGATTTGTGTATTTGTCATTACCACCACGTATCATCAAGATTGGTTGAAAAAATATTTGCTGGTATTTCAGAATCTCGTTATTTCTTAGAAGCTTGGCAACCCCTCTCAATCAAAGTGCTTTTCCACAGTCTGTGCCTAGAGCTACTTGAAGAGGAAACAAAACATAGACACAAAACGGAGAACTCCTTTATTTTGTCATTCTTCAAAGAGCTAACACAAACCATGTTGGATTTAGAGTTCCAAATTCATCTATCTATATAGGAGAGAACAGCGGGAAACCTAAATATAAAAACTGCTACTGTAGACGAACGCTTCAACCTAGAAGAACAAAATTCGGTGAGCCAAGTGGGATTTGTGTCCTGATCATTAACACCAAGAATCATCAAGATTGGGTGAAAAAATATTTGCTGGTATTTGAAAAACCCGTTATTTCTTAGAAGCTTGGCAACCCCTCTCAATGAAAGTGCTTTTCAAAGTCTATGCCTAGAGCTACTTGAAGAGAAAACAAACCACAGAGATGAAACTGAGAACTCCTTTATTTTGTCAAGTATCAAAGAGCTACTAAAAACCCTGTTGGATTTAGAGTTCCAAATTCATCTATCTATATAGGAGAGAACAGAGTGAAACCTAGAAATAAAAACTGCTACTGTAAACAAACGCTTCAACCTAGAAGAACAAAAATTGGTGAGCCAAGTGGAATTTGTGTACGTGTCATTACCACCACGTATCATCAAGATTGGTTGAAAAAATATTTTTGCTGGTATTTCGGAAACTCGTTATTTCTTAGAAGCTTGGCAACCCTCTCAATGAAAGTGCTTTTCCACAGTCTGTGCCTAGAGCTACTTGAAGAGGAAACAAACCATAGAGACGAAACTGAGAATTCCTTTATTTTGTCAAGTTTCAAAGAGCACTAGAAACCATGTTGGATTTAGAGTTCCAAACTCATCTATATATATAGGAGAGAACAGAGGGAAACCTAAATATAAAAACGGCTACTGTAGATGAACGCTTCAACATAGAAGAAGAAAATTTGGTGATCCAGGAGGGATTTGTGTGCTTGTCATTACCACCACGTGTCATCAAGATTGGGTGAAAAAATATTTGCTGGTATTTCAGAAACTCGTTATTTCTTAGAAGCTTGGCAACCCCTCTCAATGAAAGTGCTTTTCCACAGTCTGTGCCTAGAGCTACTTGAAGAGCAAACAAACCATAGAGACAAAAATGAGAACTACTTATTTTTGTCAAGATTCAAAGAGCTACTACAAACCATGTTGGATTTAGAGTTCCAAATTCATCTATCTATATAGGAGAGAACAGAGGGAAACCTAAATATAAAAACTGCTACTGTAAACGAACGCTTTAACCTAGAAGAACAAAATTTACTGAGCCAAGTGGGATTTGTGTACTGATCATTACCACCACGTATCATCAAGATTGGGTGAAAAAATATTTGCTGGTATTTCGGAAACTCGTTATTTCTTAGAAGCTTGGCAACCCTCTCAATGAAAGTGCTTTTCCACAGTCTGTGCCTAGGGCTACTTGAAGAGGAAACAAACCATAGAGACAAAACTGAGAACTCCTCTATTTTGTCAAGTTTCAAAGTGCTACTGGAAACCATGTTGGATCTAGAGTTAAAATTTCATCTATGTATATAGGAGAGAACAGAGGGAAACCTAAATATAAAAACTGCTACTGTAGACGAACGCTTCAACCTAGAAAAACTAAATTTGGTGAGCCAAGTGGGATTTATGTAGTGATCATTACCACCAAGTATCATCAAGATTGGGTGAAAAAATATTTGTTGGTATTTCGGAAACTCGTTATTTCTTAGAAGCTTGGCAAGCACTCTCAATGAAAGTGTTTTTCCACAGTCTGTGCCTAGGGCTACTTGAAGAGGAAACAAACCATAAAGACAAAACTGAGAACTCCTTTATTTTGTCAAGTATCAAAGATCTACTAAAAACCATGTTGCATTTAGAATTCCAAATTCATCTATCTATATAGGAGAGAACAGAGGGAAACCAAAAAATAAAAACTGCTACTATAAACGAACGCTTCAACCTAGAAGAACAAAAATTGGTGAGCCAAGTGGGATTTGTGTACTTGTCATTACCACCACGTATCATCAAGATTGGTTGAAAAAATATTTGCTTTTATTTCGGAAACTCGTAATTTCTTGTAAGCTTGGCAACCCCTTTCAATGAGAGTGCTTTTCCACAGTCTTTGCTTAGGGCAACTTGACGAGGAAACAAGTCATAGAGACAAAACGGAGAACTCCTTTATTTTGTCAAGTTTCCAAGAGCTACTACAAACCATGTTGGATTTAGAGTTCCAAATTCATCTATCTATATAGGAGAGAACAGAGGGAAACCCAAATATAAAAACTGCTACTGTAGATGAACGCTTCAACATAGAGGAAGAAAATTCGGTGAGCCAAGTGGGATTTGTGTACTGATCATTACCACCAAGTATCATCAAGATTGAGTGGAAAAATATTTGCTGGTATTTCGGAAACTTGTTATTTCTTAGAAGGTTGGCAACCCCTCTCATTAAAAGTGCTTTTCCACAGTCTTTGCCTAGAGCCACTTGAAGAGCAAAAAAAGATAGAGACAAAACTGCGAACTTTTTTATTTTGTCAAGTTTCAAAGAGCTACTTCAAATCATGTTGGATTTAGAGTTCCAAATTCATCTATCTATATAGGAGAGAACAGAAGGAAATCTAAATATAAAAACTGCTACTGTAGTTGAACGCTTAAACCTAGAAGAACAAAATTCGGTGAGCCAAGTGGGATTTGTGTCCTGATCATTACCGCCAAGCATCATCAAGATTGGGTGAAAAAATATTTGCTGGTATTTCGGAAACTCGTAATTTCTTGGAAGCTTGACAACCCCTGTCAATGAAAGTGCTTTTCATATTCTTTGCTTAGGGCTACTTGAAGAGGAAACAAACCATGGAGACAAAAATGAGAACTCCTTTATTTTATCAAGTTTCAAAGAGCTACTACAAACCATGTTGGATTTAGAGTTCCAAATTCATTTATCTATATAGGAGAGAACAGAGGGAAACCCAAATATAAAAACTGCTACTGTAGAAGAACGCTTCAACCTAGAGGAAGAATATTCGGTGAGCCAAGTGGGATTTGTGTCCTGATCATTACCACCAAGTATCATCAAGTTTGGATGAAAAATTATTTCCTGGTATTGCGGAAACTTGTTATTTCTTAGAAGCTTGGCAATCCCTCTCAATGAAAGTGCTTTTCCACAGTCTGTGACTAGAGCTACTTGAAGAGGAAACAAACCATAGAGACAAAACTGAGAACTTTTTTATTTTGTAGAATTTAAAGTGAGCCAAGTGGGATTTGTGTCCTGATCATTACCACCAAGTATCATCAAGATTGTGTGAAAAAACATTTGCAGGTATTTCGGAAACTCGTTATTTCTTAGAAGCTTGGCAACCCCTCTCAATGAAAGTGCTTTTCCACAGTCTGTGCCTAGAGCTACTTGAAGAGGAAAAAAATCATAGAGACAAAACGGAGAACTGCTTTATTTTGTCATTTTTCAAATAGCTAATACAAACCATGTTGGATTTAGAGTTCCAAATTCATCTATCTATATAGGAGAGAACAGAGGGTAACCTAAATTTAAAAACTTTTACTGTAGACAAACGCTTCAACCTAGAAGAACAAAATTTGGTGAGCCAAGTGAGATTTGTGTACGGATTATGACCACAAAGTATCATCAAGATTGGGGAAAAAATATTTGCTGGTATTTCGGAAACACTTTATTTCTTAGAAGCTTGGCAAACCCTCTCAATGAAAGTGCTTTTACACAGTCTGTGCCTAGGGCTACTTGAATAGGAAACAAACCATGGAGACAAAACTGAGAACTGCTTTCTTCTGTCAAGTATCAAAGAGCTACTAAAAACCATGTTGGATTTAGAGTTCCAAAAGCATCTATCTATATAGCAGAGAACAGAGTGAAACCTAAAAATAAAAACTGCTACTGTAAACGAACGCTTCAACCTAGAAGAACAAAAATTGGTGAGCCAAGTGGGATTTGTGTACTTGTCATTACCACCACGTATCATCAAGATTGGTTGAAAAAATATTTGCTGGTATTTCAGAAACTCGTAATTTCTTGGCAGCTTGGCAACCCCTTTCAATGAAAGTGCTTTTCCACAGTCTTTTCTTAGGGCTACTTGAAGAGGAAACAAACCATAGAGACAAAACTGAGAACTACTTTTTTTTTGTCAAGCTTCAAAGAGCTACTACAAACCATGTTTGATTTAGAGTTCCAAATTCATCTATCTATATAGGAGAGAACAGAGGGAAATCTAAATATAAAAACTGCTACTGTAGACGAACGCTTCAACCTAGAAAAACAAAATTCTGTGAGACAAGTGGGATTTGTGTCCTGAACATTACCACCAAGTATCATCAAGATTGGGTGAAAAAATATTTGCAGGTATTTCGGAAACTCGTTATTTCTTAGAACCTGGGCAACCCCTCTCAATGAAAGTGCTTTTCCACAGTCTGGGCCTAGAGCTACTTGAAGAGGAAACAAATCATAGAGACAAAACGGAGAACTCCTTTATTTTTCAAGTTTCAAAGAGCTACTACAAACCATGTTGGATTTAGAGTTCCAAATTCATACATCTATATATTAGAGAACAGAGGGAAACCTAAATATAAAAACTGCTACTGTAGACGAATGCTTCAATCTAGAAAAACAAAATTCGGTGAGACAAGTGGGATTTTTGTCCTGATCATTACCACCAAGTATCATCACGATTGGGTTTAAAAATATATCCTGGTATTTCGGAACCTCGTTATTTCTTAGAAGCTTGGCAACCCCTCTCAATGAAAGTGCTTTTCCACAGTCTGTGCCTAGAGCTACTTGAAGATGAAACAAACCATAGAATCAAACTGAGAACTCCTTTATTTTGTCAAGTTTCAAAGAGCTAATACAAACCATGTTGGATTTTGAGTTCCAAATTCATATATCTATATAGGAGAGAACAGAGGAAAACCTAAATATAAAAACTGGGACTGTAGACAATCGCTTCAACCTAGAAGAATAAAACTCGGTGAGCCAAGTGGGATTTGTGTCCTCATCATTACCACCAAGAATCATCAAGATTGGATGAAAAATATTTCCTGGTATTTCGGAAAATTGTTATTTCTTAGAACCTTGGCAACCCCTCTCAATGAAAGTGCTTTTCCACAGACTGTGCATAGAGCTACTTGAAGAGGAAACAAACCATAGAGACAAAACTGAGAACTTTTTTATTTTGTCAAGTTTCAAAGAGCTACATCAAACCATGTTGGATTTAGAGTTCCAAATTCATCTATCAATATAGGAGAGATCAGAGTGAAACCTAAAAATAAAAACTGCTACTGTAAACGAACTCTTCAACCTAGAAGAACAAAAATTGGTGAGCCAAGTGGGATTTGTGTACTTGTCATTACCACCATGTATCATCAAGATTGGTTGAAAAAATATTTGCTGGTATTTCGAAAACTCGTAATTTCTTGGAAGTTTGGCAATCCCTTTCAATGAAAGTGCTTTTCCACAGTCTTTTCTTAGGGCTACTTGAAGAGGAAACAAACCATAGAGACAAAACTGAGAACTACTTATTTTTGTCAAGCTTCAAAGAGCTACTAGAAACCATGTTGGATTTAGAGTTCCAAATTCATCTATCTATATAGGAGAGAACAGAGTGAAACCTAAAAATAAAAACTGCTACTGTAAACGAACACTTCAACCTAGAAGAACAAAAATTGGTGAGCCAAGTGGGATTTGTGTACTTGTCATTACCACCACGTATCATCAAGATTGGTTGAAAAAATATTTGCTGGTATTTCGGAAACTCGTAATTTCTTGGAAGCTTGGCAACCCCTTTAAATGAAAGTGCTTTTCCACAGTCTTTTCTTAGGGCTACTTGAAGCGGAAACAAACCATAGAGATAAAACTGAGAACTACTTATTTTTGTCAAGCTTCAAAGAGGTACTACAAACCCTGTTGGATTTAGAGTTCCAAATTCATCTATCTATATAGGAGAGAACAGAGAGAAACCTAAAAATAAAAACTGCTACTGTAGATGAACGCTTCAACTTAGAAGAACAAAATTCGGTGAGCCAAGTGGGATTTGTGTACTGATCATTACCACCAAGTATCATCAAGATTGGGTGAAAAAATATTTGGTGGTATTTCGGAAACTCGTTATTTCTTAGTAGCTTGGCAACCCATCTCAATGAAAATGCTTTTCCACAGTCTGTGCCTAGGGCTAATTGAAGAGGAAACAAACCATAGAGACAAAAATGAGAACTACTTTATTTTGTCAAGTTTCAAAGAGCTACTGCAAACCATGTGGGATTTAGAGTTCCAAATTCAAATATCTATATAGGAGAGAACAGAGTGAAACCTAAACCTAAAAACTGCTACTGTAAACGAACCCTTCAACCTAGAAGAACAAAAATTGGTGAGCCAAGTGGGATTTGTGGACTCATCATTACCACCACGTATCATCAAGATTGGGTGAAAGAATATTTGCTGGTATTTCGGAAACTTATAATTTCTTGGAAGCTTGGCAACCCCTTTCAATGAAATTGCTTTTCCACAGTCTCTGCTTAGGGCTACTTGAAGAGGAAACAAACCATAGAGACAAAACTGAAAACTACTTTTTTTTGTCAAGTTTCAAAGAGCTACTACAATCCATGTTGGATTTAGAGTTCCAAATTCATCTATCTATATAGGAGAGAACAGAGGGAATCCTAAATATAAAAACTGCTACTGTAGACGAACGCTTCAACCTAGAAGAACAAAATTCGGTGAGCCAAGTGGGATTTGTATCCTGATCATTACCACCAAGAATCATCAAGATTGGGTAAAAAAATATTTGCTGGTATTTCTGAAACTCGTTATTTCTTAGAAGCTGGGCAACCCCTCTCAATTAAATTGCTTTTCCACAGTCTGTGCCTAGAGCTACTTTAAGAGGAAAGAAACCATAGAGACAAAACTGAGAACTCCTATATTTTGTCAAGTTTCAAGGAGCTACTACAAACCATGTTGGATTTAGAGTTCCAAATTCATCTATCTATATAGGAGAGAACAGAGGGAAACCTAAATATAAAAACTGCTACTCTAGATGAACGCTTCAACCTAGAAGAACAAAATTCTGTGAGCCAAGTGGTATTTGTGTCCTGAACATTACGACCAAGTATCATCAAGATTGGGTGAAAAAATATTTGCAGGTATTTCAGAAACTCGTTATTTCTTGGAAGCTTGGCAACCCCTTTCAATGAAAGTGCTTTTCCACAGTCTCTGCTAAGGGCTACTTGAAGAGGAAAAAACCATAGAGACAAAACTGAGAACTACTTTTTTGTCAAGTTTCAAAGAGCTACTACAAACCATGTTGGATTTAGAGTTCCAAATTAATCTATCTATATAGGAGAGAACAGAGTGAAACCTAGAAATAAAAACTGCTACTGTAAACAAACGCTTCAACCTAGAAGAACAAAACTTGGTGAGCCAAGTGGGATTTGTGTACGTGTCATTACCACCAAGTATCATCAAGATTGGTTGAAAAAATATTTGCTGGTATTTCGGAAACTCGTTATTTCTTAGAAGCTTGGCAAACCCTCTCAATGAAAGTGCTTTTCCACAGTCTGTGCCTAGAGCTACTTGAAGAGGAAACAAACCATAGAGACAAAACTGAGAACTACTTATTTTTGTCAAGCTTCAAAGAGCTACTACAAACCATGTTGGATTTAGAGTTCCAAATTCATCTATCTATATAGGAGAGAACAGAGGGAAACCTAAATATAAAAACTACTACTGTAGACGAACGTTTCTACCTAGAAGAATAAAATATGGTGAGCCAAGTGGGATTTGTGTATTTGTCATTACCACCACGTATCATCAAGATTGGTTGAAAAAATATTTGCTGCTATTTCAGAATCTCGTTATTTCTTAGAAGCTTGGCAACCCCTCTCAATCAAAGTGCTTTTCCACAGTCTGTGCCTAGAGCTACTTGAAGAGGAAACAAAACATAGACACAAAACGGAGAACTCCTTTATTTTGTCATTCTTCAAAGAGCTAACACAAACCATGTTGGATTTAGAGTTCCAAATTCATCTATCTATATAGGAGAGAACAGCGGGAAACCTAAATATAAAAACTGCTACTGTAGACGAACGCTTCAACCTAGAAGAACAAAATTCGGTGAGCCAAGTGGGATTTGTGTCCTGATCATTAACACCAAGAATCATCAAGATTGGGTGAAAAAATATTTGCTGGTATTTGAAAAACCCGTTATTTCTTAGAAGCTTGGCAACCTCTCTCAATGAAAGTGCTTTTCAAAGTCTATGCCTAGAGCTACTTGAAGAGAAAACAAACCACAGAGACGAAACTGAGAACTCCTTTATTTTGTCAAGTATCAAAGAGCTACTAAAAACCATGTTGGATTTAGAGTTCCAAATTCATCTATCTATATAGGAGAGAACAGAGTGAAACCTAGAAATAAAAACTGCTACTGTAAACAAACGCTTCAACCTAGAAGAACAAAAATTGGTGAGCCAAGTGGAATTTGTGTACGTGTCATTACCACCACGTATCATCAAGATTGGTTGAAAAAATATTTTTGCTGGTATTTCGGAAACTCGTTATTTCTTAGAAGCTTGGCAACCCTCTCAATGAAAGTGCTTTTCCACAGTCTGTGCCTAGAGCTACTTGAAGAGGAAACAAACCATAGAGATGAAACTGAGAATTCCTTTATTTTGTCAAGTTTCAAAGAGCACTAGAAACCATGTTGGATTTAGAGTTCCAAACTCATCTATATATATAGGAGAGAACAGAGGGAAACCTAAATATAAAAACGGCTACTGTAGATGAACGCTTCAACATAGAAGAAGAAAATTTGGTGATCCAGGAGGGATTTGTGTGCTTGTCATTACCACCACGTGTCATCAAGATTGGGTGAAAAAATATTTGCTGGTATTTCAGAAACTCGTTATTTCTTAGAAGCTTGGCAACCCCTCTCAATGAAAGTGCTTTTCCACAGTCTGTGCCTAGAGCTACTTGAAGAGCAAACAAACCATAGAGACAAAACTGAGAACTACTTTTTTTTGTCAAGTTTCAAAGAGCTACTACAAACCATGTTGGATTTAGAGTTCCAAATTCATCTATCTATATAGGAGAGAACAGAGGGAAACCTAAATATAAAAACTGCTACTGTAAACGAACGCTTTAAACTAGAAGAACAAAATTTACTGAGCCAAGTGGGATTTGTGTACTGATCATTACCACCACGTATCATCAAGATTGGGTGAAAAAATATTTGCTGGTATTTCGGAAACTCGTTATTTCTTAGAAGCTTGGCAACCCTCTCAATGAAAGTGCTTTTCCACAGTCTGTGCCTAGGGCTACTTGAAGAGGAAACAAACCATAGAGACAAAACTGAGAACTCCTCTATTTTGTCAAGTTTCAAAGTGCTACTGGAAACCATGTTGGATCTAGAGTTCCAATTTCATATATGTATATAGGAGAGAACAGAGGGAAACCTAAATATAAAAACTGCTACTGTAGACGAACGCTTCAACCTAGAAAAACTAAATTTGGTGAGCCAAGTGGGATTTATGTAGTGATCATTACCACCAAGTATCATCAAGATTGGATGAAAAATTATTTCCTGGTATTTCGGAAACTTGTTATTTCTTAGAAGCTTGGCAATCCCTCTCAATGAAAGTGCTTTTCCACAGTCTGTGACTAGAGCTACTTAAAGAGGAAACAAACCATAGAGACAAAACTGAGAACTTTTTTATTTTGTAGAATTTAAAGTGAGCCAAGTGGGATTTGTGTCCTGATCATTACCACCAAGTATCATCCAGATTGTTTGAAAAAATATTTGCAGGTATTTCGGAAACTCGTTATTTCTTAGAAGCTTGGCAACCCCTCTCAATGAAAGTGCTTTTCCACAGTCTGTGCCTAGAGCTACTTGAAGAGGAAACAAATCATAGAGACAAAACGGAGAACTGCTTTATTTTGTCATTTTTCAAATAGCTAATACAAACCATGTTGGATTTAAGAGTTCCAAATTCATCTATCTATATAGGAGAGAACAGAGGGAAACCTAAATATAAAAACTGCTACTGTAGATGAACGCTTCATCTTAGAAGAACAAAATTCGGTGAGCCCAGTGGGATTTGTGTACTGATCATTACCACCATGTATCATCAAGATTGGGTGAAAAAATATTTGGTGGTATTTCGGAAACTCGTTATTTCTTAGAAGCTTGGCAACCCATCTCAATGAAAATGCTTTTCCACAGTCTGCGCCTACTTCTACTTGAAGAGGAAACAAATCATAGAGACAAAACGGAGAACTCCTTTATTTTGTCAAGTTTCAAAGAGCTACTACAAACCATGTTGGATTTAGAGTTCCAAACTCATCTATATATATAGGAGAGAACAGAGGGAAACCTAAATATAAAAACGGCTACTGTAGATGAACGCTTCAACATAGAAGAAGAAAATTTGGTGAGCCAGGAGGGACTTGTGTGCTTGTCATTACCACCACGTGTCATCAAGATTGGGTGAAAAAATATTTGCTGGTATTTCAGAAACTCGTTATTTCTTAGAAGCTTGGCAACCCCTCTCAATGAAAGTGCTTTTCCACAGTCTGTACCTTGAGCTACTTGAAGAGCAAACAAACCATAGAGACAAAACTGAGAACTACTTTTTTTGTCAAGTTTCAAAGAGCTACTACAAACCCTGTTGGATTTAGAGTTCCAAATTCATCTATCTATATAGGAGAGAACAGAGGGAAACCTAAAAATATAAACTGCTATGGTAAACGAATGCTTCAACCAAGAAGAGCAAAATTCGGTAAGCCAAGTGGTATATGTGTACCGATCATTACCACCACGTATCATCAAGATTGGGTGAAAAAATATTTCCTGGTATTTTGGTAACTCGTTATTTCTTAGAAGCTTGGCAACCCCTCTCAATGAAAGTGCTTTTCCACAGTCTGTGCCTAGGGCTACTTGAAGAGGAAACAAACCATAGAGACAAAACTGAGAACTCCTTTATTTTGTCAAGTATCAAAGATCTACTAAAAACCATGTTGCATTTAGAATTCCAAATTCATCTATCTATATAGGAGAGAACAGAGAGAAACCTAAAAATAAAAACTGCTACTGTAAACGAACGCTTCAACCTAGAAGAACAAAAATTGGTGAGCCAAGTGGGATTTGTGTACTTGTCATTACCACCACGTATCATCAAGATTGGTTGAAAAAATATTTGCTTTTATTTCGGAAACTCGTAATTTCTTGTACGCTTGGCAACCCCTTTCAATGAAAGTGCTTTTCCACAGTCTTTGCTTAGGGCTACTTGAAGAGGAAACAAGCCATAGAGACAAAACGGAGAACTCCTTTATTTTGTCAAGTTTCCAAGAGCTACTACAAACCATGTTGGATTTAGAGTTCCAAATTCATCTATCTATATAGGAGAGAACAGAGGGAATCCCAAATATAAAAACTGCTACTGTAGATGAACGCTTCAACATAGAGGAAGAAAATTCGGTGAGCCAAGTGGGATTTGTGTACTGATCATTACCACCAAGTATCATCAAGATTTAGTGGAAAAATATTTGCTGGTATTTCGGAAACTTGTTATTTCTTAGAAGGTTGGCAACCCTTTCATTAAAAGTCCTTTTCCACAGTCTTTGCCTAGAGCTACTTGAAGAGCAAAAAAAGATAGAGACAAAACTGCGAACTTTTTTATTTTGTCAAGTTTCAAAGAGCTACTTCAAATCATGTTGGATTTAGAGTTCCAAATTCATCTATCTATATAGGAGAGAACAGAAGGAAATCTAAATATAAAAACTGCTACTGTAGACGAACGCTTAAACCTAGAAGAACAAAATTCGGTGAGCCAAGTGGGATTTGTGTCCTGATCATTACCGCCAAGCATCATCAAGATTGGGTGAAAAAATATTTGCTGGTATTTCGGAAACTCGTAATTTCTTGGAAGCTTGACAACCCCTGTCAATGAAAGTGCTTTTCCACAGTCTTTGCTTAGAACTACTTGAAGAGGAAACAAACCATAGAGACAAAAATGAGAACTCCTTTATTTTATCAAGTTTCAAAGAGCTACTACAAATCATGTTGGATTTAGAGTTCCAAATTCATCTATCTATATAGGAGAGAACAGAGGGAAACCCAAATATAAAAACTGCTACTGTAGACGAACGCTTCAACTTAGAGGAAGAATATTCCGTGAGCCAAGTGGGATTTGTGTCCTGATCATTACCACCAAGTATCATCAAGATTGGATGAAAAATTATTTCCTGGTATTTCGGAAACTTGTTATTTCTTAGAAGCTTGGCAATCCCTCTCAATGAAAGTGCTTTTCCACAGTCTGTGCCTAGAGCTACTTGAAGAGCAAACAAACCATAGAGACAAAACTGCGAACTTTTTATTTTGTCAAGTTTCAAAGAGCTACTACAAACCATGTTGGATTTAGAGTTATAAATTCATCTATCTATATAGGAGAGAACAGAGGGAAACCTAAATATAAAAACTGCTACTGTAGATGAACGCTTCAACCTAGAAGAACAAAAATTGGTGAGCCAAGTGGGATTTGTGTACTGATCATTACCACCTAGTATCATCAAGATTGGGTGAAAAAATATTTGCTGGTATTTCAGAAACTCGTAATTTCTTTGGAAGCTTGGCAACCCTTTTCAATGAAATTGCTTTTCCACAGTCTTTACTTAGGGCTACGTGAAGAGGAAAAAACCATAGAGACAAAAATGAGAACTACTTTTTTTTGTCAAGTTTCAAAGAGCTAATACAAATCATGTTGGATTTAGAGTTCCAAATTCATCTATCTATATAGGAGAGAACAGAGGAAAACCTAAATATAAAAACTGCGACTGTAGATAATCGCTTCAACCTAGAAGAAAAAAATTCGGTGAGCCAAGTGGGATTTGTGTCCTCATCATTACCACCAAGAATCATCAAGATTGGATGAAAAATATTTCCTGGTATTTCGGAAAATTGTTATTTCTTAGAATCTTGGCAATCCCTCTCAATGAAAGTGCTTTTCCACAGTCTGTGCCTAGAGCTACTTGAAGAGGAAACAAACCATAGAGACAAAATTGAGAACTTTTATATTTTGTCAAGTTTCAAAGAGCTACATCAAACCATGTTGGATTTAGAGTTCCAAATTCATCTATCAAATATAGGAGAGAACAGAGTGAAACCTAAAAATAAAAACTTCTACTGTAAACGAACGCTTCAACCTAGAAGAACAAAAATTGGTGAGCCAAGTGGGATTTGTGTACTTGTCATTACCACCACGTATCATCAAGATTGGTTGAAAAAATATTTGTTGGTATTTCGGAAACTCGTAATTTCTTGTAAGCTTGGCAACCCCTTTCAATGAAAGTGCTTTTCCACAGTCTTTTCTTAGGGCTACTTGAAGCGGAAACAAACCATAGAGATAAAACTGAGAACTACTTATTTTTGTCAAGTTTCAAAGAGCTACTACAAGCCCTGTTGGATTCAGAGTTCCGAATTCATCTATCTACATAGGAGAGAACAGAGGGAAACCTAAAAATAAAAACTGCTACTGTAGATAAACGCTTCAAATTAGAAGAACAAAATTCGGTGAGCCAAGTGGGATTTGTGTACTGATCATTACCACCAAGTATCATCAAGATTGGGTGAAAAAATATTTGGTGGTATTTCGGAAACTCGTTATTTCTTAGTAGCTTGGCAACCCATCTCAATGAAAATGCTTTTCCACAGTCTGTGCCTAGGGCTAATTGAAGAGGAAACAAACCATAGAGACAAAAATGAGAACTACTTTATTTTGTCAAGTTTCAAAGAGCTACTGCAAACCATGTGGGATTTAGAGTTCCAAATTCAAATATCTATATAGGAGAGAACAGAGTGAAACCTAAACTTAAAAACTGCTACTGTAAACGAACGCTTCAACCTAGACGAACAAAAATTGGTGAGCCAAGTGGGATTTGTGGACTCATCATTACCACCACGTATCATCAAGATTGGGTGAAAGAATATTTGCTGGTATTTCGGAAACTCATAATTTCTTGGAAGCTTGGCAACCCCTTTCAATGAAATTGCTTTTCCACAGTCTCTTCTTAGGGCTACTTGAAGAGGAAACAAACCATAGAGACAAAACTGAAAACTACTTTTTTTGTCAAGTTTCAAAGAGCTACTACAATCCATGTTGGATTTAGAGTTCCAAATTTATCTATCTATATAGGAGAGAACAGAGGGAATCCTTAATATAAAAACTGCTACTGTAGACGAACGCGTCAACCTAGAAGAACAAAATTCGGTGAGCCAAGTGGGATTTGTATCCTGATCATTACCACCCAGTATCATCATGATTGGATAAAAAAATATTTGCTGGTATTTCTGAAACTCGTTATTTCTTAGAACCTGGGCAACCCCTCTCAATGAAAGTGCTTTTCCACAGTCTGTGCCTAGAGCTACTTTAAGAGGAAAGAAACCATACAGACAAAACTGAGAACTCCTTTAATTTGTCAAGTTTCAAAGAGCTACTACAAACCATGTTGGATTTAGAGTTCCAAATTCATCTATCTATATAGGAGAGAACAAAGGGAAACCTAAATATAAAAACTGCTACTGTAGATGAACGCTTCAACCTAGAAGAACAAAATTCTGTGAGCCAAGTGGTATTTGTGTCCTGAACATTACCACCAAGTATCATCAAGATTGGGTGAAAAAATATTTGCAGGTATTTCGGAAACTCGTTATTTCTTAGAAACTTGGCAACCCCTCTCAATGAAAGTGCTTTTCCACAGTCTGGGCGTAGAGCTACTTGAAGAGGAAACAATCATAGAGGCAAAACGGAGAACTCCTTTATTTTGTCAAGTTTCAAAGAGCTACTACAAACCATGTTGGATTTAGAGTTCCAAATTCATATATCTATATATTAGAGAACAGAGGGAAACCTAAATATAAAAACTGCTACTGTAGACGAACGCTTCAATCTAGAAGAACAAAATTCGGTGAGGCAAGTGGGATTTGTGTACTGATCATTACCTCCAAGTATCATCAAGATTGGGTGAAAAAATATTTCAGGTATTTTGGAAACTCGTTATTTCTTAGAAGCTTGGCAACCCCTCTCAATGAAAGTGCTTTTCCACAGTCTGTGCCTAGAGCTACTTGAAGAGGAAACAAACCATTGAGACTAAACTGAGAACCCCTTTATTTTGTCAAGTTTCCGAGAGCGACTACAAACTATGTTGGATTTAGAGTTCCAAATTCATCTATCTATATAGGAGAGAACAGAGGGTAACCTAAATTTAAAAACTTTTACTGTAGACAAACGCTTCAACCTAGAAGAACAAAATTTGGTGAGCCAAGTGAGATTTGTGTGCGGATTATGACCACAAAGTATCATCAAGATTGGGGAAAAAATATTTGCTGGTATTTCGGAAACACATTATTTCTTAGAAGCTTGGCAAACCCTCTCAATGAAAGTGCTTTTACACAGTCTGTGCCGAGGGCTACTTGAATAGGAAACAAACCATAGAGACAAAACTGAGAACTGCTTTCTTTTGTCAAGTATCAAAGAGCTACTAAAAACCATGTTGGATTTAGAGTTCCAAAAGCATTTATCTATATAGCAGAGAACAGAGTGAAACCTAAAAATAAAAACTGCTATTGTAAACGAACGCTTCAACCTAGAAGAACAAAAATTGGTGAGCCAAGTGGGATTTGTGTACTTGTCATTACCACCACGTGTCATCAAGTTTGGTTGAAAAAATATTTGCTGGTATTTCAGAAACTCGTAATTTCTTGGAAGCTTGGCAACCCCTTTCAATGAAAGTGCTTTTCCACAGTCTCTACTTAGGGCTACTTGAAGAGGAAACAAACCATAGAGACAAAACTGAGAACTACTTTTTTTTGTCAAGTTTCAAAGAGCTACTACAAACCATATTGGATTTAGAGTACCAAATTCATCTATCTATATAGGAGAGAACAGAGGGAAACCTAAATATAAAAACTGCTACTGTAGACGAACGCTTCAACATAGAAGAACAAAATTTGGTGAGCCAAGTGGGATTTGTTTACTGATTATTACCACCAAGTATCATCAAGTTTGGGTGAAAAAATATTTGCTGGTATTTTGGAAACTTGTAATTTCTTTGGAAGCTTGGCAACCCTTTTCAATGAAAGTGCTTTTCCACAGTCTTTGCTTAGGGCTACGTGAAGTGGAAACAAACCATAGAGACAAAACTGAGAACTACTTTTTTGTCAAGTTTCAAAGAGCTACTACAAACCATGTTGGATTTAGAGTTCCAAATTCATCTATCTATATAGGAGAGAACAGAGGAAAACCTAAATATAAAAACTGCGACTGTAGACAATTGCTTCAACCTAGAAGAATAAAACTCGGTGAGCCAAGTTTGATTTGTGTCCTCATCATTACCACCAAGAATCATCAAGATTGGATGAAAAATATTTCCTGGTATTTCGGAAAATTGTTATTTCTTAGAATCTTGGCAATCCCTCTCAATGAAAGTGCTTTTCCACAGTCTGTGCCTAGAGCTAATTGAAGAGGCAACAAACCATAGAGACAAAACTGAGAACTTTTTTATTTTGTCAAGTTTCAAAGAGCTACATCAAACCATGTTGGATTTAGAGTTCCAAATTCATCTATCAATATAGGAGAGAACAGAGTGAAACCTAAAAATAAAAACTGCTACTGTAAACGAACGCTTCAACCTAGAAGAACAAAATTTGGTGAGCCAAGTGGGATTTGTGTACTTGTCATTACCACCATGTATCATCAAGATTGGTTGAAAAAAATTTTGCTGGTATTTCGGAAACTCGTAATTTCTTGGAAGCTTTGCAACCCCTTTCAATGAAAGTGCTTTTCCACAGTCTTTTCTTAGGGCTACTTGAAGAGGAAACAAACAATAGAGACAAAACTGAGAACTACTTAATTTTGTCAAGCTTCAAAGAGCTACTACAAACCATGTTGGATTTAGAGTTCCAAATTCATCTATCTATATAGGAGAGAACAGAGGGAAACCTAAAAATAAAAACTGCTACTGTAGATGAACGCTTCAACTTAGGAGAACAAAATTCGGTGAGCCAAGTAGGATTTGTGTACTGATCATTACCACCAAGTATCATCAAGATTGGGTGAAAAAATATTTGGTCGTATTTCGGAAACTCGTTATTTCTTAGAAGCTTGGCAACCCATCTCAATGAAAATGCTTTTCCATAGTCTGTGCCTAGGGCTAATTGAAGAGGAAACAAACCATAGAGACAAAAATGAGAACTACTTTATTTTGTCAAGTTTCAAAGAGCTACTGCAAACCATGTGGGCTTTAGAGTTCCAAATTCAAATATCTATATAGGAGAGAACAGAGTGAAACCTAAATCTAAAAACTGCTACTGTAAAGGAACGCTTCAACCTAGAAGAACAAAAATTGGTGAGCCAAGTGGGATTTGTGGACTAATCATTACCACCACGTATCATCAAGATTGGGTGAAAGAATATTTGCTGGTATTTCGGAAACTCATAATTTCTTGGAAGCTTGGAAACCCCATTCAATGAAATTGCTTTTCCACAGTCTCTGCTTAGGGCTACTTGAAGAGGAAACAAAGCATAGAGACAAAACTGAAAACTACTTTTTTTTTGTCAAGTTTCAAAGAGCTACTACAATCCATGTTGGATTTAGAGATCCAAATTCATCTATCTATATAGGAGAGAACAGAGTGAAACCTAAAAATAAAAACTGCTACTGTAAACGAACGCTTCAACCTAGAAGAACAAAAATTGGTGAGCCAAGTGGGATTTGTGTACTTGTCATTACCACCACGTATCATCAAGATTGGTTGAAAAAATATTTGCTGGTATTTCGGATACTCGTAATTTCTTGGAAGTTTGGCAACCCCTTTCAATGAAAGTGCTTTTCCACAGTCTTTTCTTAGGGCTACTTGAAGCGGAAACAAACCATAGAGATAAAACTGAGAACTACTTATTTTTGTCAAGCTTCAAAGAGCTACTACAAACCCTGTTGGATTTAGAGTTCCAAATTCATCTATCTATATAGGAGAGAACAGAGAGAAACCTAAAAATAAAAACTGCTACTGTAGATGAACGCTTCAACTTAGAAGAACAAAATTCGGTGAGCCAAGTGGGATTTGTGTACTGATCATTACCACCAAGTATCATCAAGATTGGGTGAAAAAATATTTGGTGGTATTTCGGAAACTCGTTATTTCTTAGTAGCTTGGCAACCCATCTCAATGAAAATGCTTTTCCACAGTCTGTGCCTAGGGCTAATTGAAGAGGAAACAAACCATAGAGACAAAAATGAGAACTACTTTATTTTGTCAAGTTTCAAAGAGCTACTGCAAACCATGTGGGATTTAGAGTTCCAAATTCAAATATCTATATAGGAGAGAACAGAGGGAATCCTAAATATAAAAACTGCTACTGTAGACGAACGCTTCAACCTAGAAGAACAAAATTCGGTGAGCCAAGTGGGATTTGTATCCTGATCATTACCACCAAGTATCATCAAGATTGGGTAAAAAAATATTTGCTGGTATTTCTGAAACTCGTTGTTTCTTAGAAGGTTGGCAACCCCTCTCAATTAAATTGCTTTTCCACAGTCTGTGCCTAGAGCTACTTTAAGAGGAAAGAAACCATAGAGACAAAACTGAAAACTCCTTTATTTTGTCAAATTTCAAAGAGCTTCTACAAACCATGTTGGATTTAGAGTTCCAAATTCATCTATCTATATAGGAGAGAACAGAGGGAAACCTAAATATAAAAACTGCTACTGTAGATGAACGCTTCAACCTAGAAGAACAAAATTCGGTGAGACAAGTGGGATTTGTGTCCTGAACATTACCACCAAGTATCATCAAGATTGGGTGAAAAAATATTTGCTGGTATTTCGGAAACTCGTTATTTCTTAGAAGCTTGGCAACCCCTCTCAATGAAAGTGCTTTTCCACAGTCTGTGCCTAGAGCTACTTGAAGAGAAAACAAACCATTGAGAATAAACTGAGAACCCCTTTATTTTGTCAAGTTTCCGAGAGAGACTACAAACTATGTTGGATTCAGAGTTCCAAATTCATCAATCTATATAGGAGAGAACAGAGGGTAACCTAAATTTAAAAACTTTTACTGTAGACAACCGCTTCAACCTAGAAGAACAATATTTGGTGAGCCAAGTGAGATTTGTGTACGGAAGATGACAACATAGTATCATCAAGATTGGGTGAAAAAATATTTGCTGGTATTTCGGAAACACATTATTTCTTAGAAGCTTGGCAAACCCTCTCAATGAAAGTGCTTTTACACAGTCTGTGCCTAGGGCTACTTGAATAGGAAACAAACCATAGAGACAAAACTGAGAACTGCTTTCTTTTGTCAAGTATCAAAGAGCTACTAAAAACCATGTTGGATTTAGAGTTCCAAAAGCATCTATCTATATAGCAGAGAACAGAGTGAAACCTAAAAATAAAAACTGCTACTGTAAACGAACGCTTCAGCCTAAAAGATCAAAAATTGGTGAGCCAAGTGGGATTTGTGTACTTGTCATTACCACCACGTATCATCAAGTTTGGTTGAAAAAATACTTGCTGGTATTTCAGAAACTCGTAATTTCTTTTAAGCTTGGCAACCCCTTTCAATGAAAGTGCTTTTCCACAGTCTCTTCTTAGGGCTACTTTAAGAGGAAAGAAACCATAGAGACAAAACTGAGAACTCCTTTATTTTGTCAAGTTTCAAAGAGCTACTACAAACCATGTTGGATTTAGAGTTCCAAATTCATCTATCTATATAGGAGAGAACAGAGGGAAACCTAAATATAAAAACTGCTACTCAAGATGAACGCTTCAACCTAGAAGAACAAAATTCTGTGAGCCAAGTGGTATTTGTGTCCTGAACATTACCACCAAGTATCATCAAGATTGGGTGAAAAAATATTTGCAGGTATTTCGGAAACTCGTTATTTCTTAGAACCTTGGCAACCCCTCTCAATGAAAGTGCTTTTCCAGAGTCTGGGCCTAGAGCTACTTGAAGAGGAAACAACCATAGAGACAAAACGGAGAACTCCTTTATTTTGTCAAGTTTCAAAGAGCTACTACAAACCATGTTGGATTTAGAGTTCCAAATTCATATATCTATATATTAGAGAACAGAGGGAAACCTAAATATAAAAACTGCTACTGTAGACGAACGCTTCAATCTAGAAGAACAAAATTCGGTGAGGCAAGTGAGATTTGTGTACTGATCATTACCACCAAGTGTCATCAAGATTGGGTGAAAAAATATTTGCTGGTATTTCGGAAACTCGTTATTTCTTAGAAGCTTGGCAACCCCTCTCAATGAAAGTGCTTTTCCACAGTCTGTGCCTAGAGCTACTTGAAGAGGAAACAAACCATTGAGACTAAACTGAGAACCCCTTTATTTTGTCAAGTTTCTGAGAGCGACTACAAACTATGTTGGATTTAGAGTTCCAAATTCATCTATCTATATAGGAGAGAACAGAGGGTAACCTAAATTTAAAAACTTTCACTGTAGACAAACGCTTCAACCTAGAAGAACAAAATTTGGTGAGCCACGTGAGATTTGTGTACCGAAGATGACCACAAAGTATCATCAAGATTGGGTGAAAAAATATTTGCTGGTATTTCGGGAACACATTATTTCTTAGAAGCTTGGCAAACCCTCTCAATGAAAGTGCTTTTACACAGTCTGTGCCTAGGGCTACTTGAATAGGAAACAAACCATAGAGACAAAACTGAGAACTGCTTTCTTTTGTCAAGTATCAAAGAGCTACTAAAAACCATGTTGGATTTAGAGTTCCAAAAGCATCTATCAATACAGCAGAGAACAGAGTGAAACCTAAAAATAAAAACTGCTACTGTAAACGAACGCTTCAACCTAGAAGAACAAAAATTGGTGAGCCAAGTGGGATTTGTGTACTTGTCATTACCACCACGTATCATCAAGTTTGGTTGAAAAAATATTTGCTGGTATTTCAGAAACTTGTAATTTCTTGGAAGCTTGGCAACCCCTTTCAATGAAAGTGCTTTTCCACAGTCTCTATTAAGGGCTACTTGAAGAGGAAACAAACCATAGAGACAAAACTGAGAACTACTTTTTTTTTGTCAAGTTTCAAAGAGCTACTAAAAACCATGTTGGATTTAGAGTTCTAAATTCATCTATCAATATAGGAGAGAACAGAGTGAAACCTAAAAATAAAAACTGCTACTGTAAACGAACACTTCAACCTAGAAGAACAAAAATTGGTGAGCCAAGTGGGATTTGTGTACTTGTCATTACCACCACGTATCATCAAGATTGGTTGAAAAAAGATTTGCTGGTATTTCGGAAACTCGTAATTTCTTGGAAGCTTGGCAACCCCTTTCAATGAAAGTGCTTTTCCACAGTCTTTTCTTAGGGCTACTTGAAGAGGAAACAAAAAATAGAGACAAAAATCAGAACTACTTAGTTTGGTCAAGCTTCAAAGAGCTACTACAAACCATGTTGGATTTAGAGTTCCAAATTCATCTAACTATATAGGAGAGAACAGAGGGAAACCTAAATATAAAAACTGCTACTGTAGACGAACGCTTCAACCTAGAAGAACAAAATTCGGTGAGACAAGTGGGATTTGTGTCCTGAACATTACCACCAAGTATCATCAAGATTGGGTGAAAAAATATTTGCAGGTATTTTGGAAACTCATTATTTCTTAGAACCTGGGCAACCCCTCTCAATGAAAGTGCTTTTCCACAGTCTGGGCCTAGAGCTACTTGAAGAGGAAACAAATCATAGAGACAAAACGGAGAACTCCTTTATTTTTCAAGTTTCAAAGAGCTACTACAAACCATGTTGGATTTAGAGTTCCAAATTCATACATCTATATATTAGAGAACAGAGGGAAACCTAAATATAAAAACTGCTACTGTAGACGAACGCTTCCATCTAGAAGAACAAAATCCTTTGAGACAAGTGGGATTTTTGTCCTGATCATTACCACCAAGTATCATCACGATTGGATTTAAAAATATATCCTGGTATTTCGGAACCTCGTTATTTCTTAGAAGCTTGGCAACCCCTCTCAATGAAAGTGCTTTTCCACAGTCTGTGACTAGAGCTACTTGAAGAGGAAACAAACCATAGAATCAAACTGAGAACTCCTTTATTTTGTCAAGTTTCAAAGAGCTAATACAAACCATGTTGGATTTTGAGTTCCAAATTCATCTATCTATATAGGAGAGAACAGAGGGAAACCTAAATATAAAAACTGCTACTGTAGACGAATGCTTCAACGTAGAAGAACAAAATTTGGTGAGCCAAGTGAGAATTGTGTACTGATCATTACCGCCAAGTATCATCACGATTGGTTGAAAAAATATTTGCTAGTATTTCGGAAACTCGTTATTTCTTAGAACCTTGGCAACCCCTCTCAATGAAAGTGCTTTTCCACAGTCTGTGCATAGAGCTACTTGAAGAGGAAACAAACCATAGAGACAAAACTGAGAACTACTTTTTTTTGTCAAGTTTCAAAGAGCTACTACAAACCATGTTGGATTTAGAGTTCCAAATTCATATATCTATATATTAGAGAACAGAGGGAAACCTAAATATAAAAACTGCTACTGTAGACGAACGCTTCAATCTAGAAGAACAAAATTCGGTGAGGCAAGTGGGATTTGTGTACTGATCATTACTACCAAGTATCATCAAGATTGGGTGAAAAAATATTTGCTGGTATTTCGGAAACTCGTTATTTCTTAGAAGCTTGGCAACCCCTCTCAATGAAAGTGCTTTTCCACAGTCTGTGCCTAGAGCTACTTGAAGAGGAAACAAACCATTGAGACTAAACTGAGAACCCCTTTATTTTGTCAAGTTTCTGAGAGCGACTACAAACTATGTTGGATTTAGAGTTCCAAATTCATCTATCTATATAGGAGTTAACAGAGGGTAACCTAAATTTAAAAACTTTTACTGTAGACAAACGCTTCAACCTAGAAGAACAAAATTTGGTGAGCCAAGTGAGATTTGTGTACCGAAGATGACCACAAAGTATCATCAAGATTGGGTGAAAAAATATTTGCTGGTATTTCGGGAACACATTATTTCTTAGAAGCTTGGCAAACCCTCTCAATGAAAGTGCTTTTACACAGTCTGTGCCTAGGGCTACTTGAATAGGAAACAAACCATAGAAACAAAACTGAGAACTGCTTTCTTTTGTCAAGTATCAAAGAGCTACTAAAAACCATGTTGGATTTAGAGTTCCAAAAGCATCTATCTATACAGCAGAGAACAGAGTGAAACCTAAAAATAAAAACTGCTACTGTAAACGAACGCTTCAACCTAGAAGAACAAAAATTGGTGAGCCAAGTGGGATTTGTGTACTTGTCATTACCACCACGTATCATCAAGTTTGGTTGAAAAAATATTTGCTGGTATTTCAGAAACTCGTAATTTCTTGGAAGCTTGGCAACCCCTTTCAATGAAAGTGCTTTTCCACAGTCTCTACTTAGGGCTACTTGAAGAGGAAACAAACCATAGAGACAAAACTGAGAACTACTTTTTTTTTGTCAAGTTTCAAAGAGCTACTAAAAACCATGTTGGATTTAGAGTTCCAAATTCATCTATCAATATAGGAGAGAACAGAGTGAAACCTAAAAATAAAAACTGCTACTGTAAACGAACGCTTCAACCTAGAATAACAAAAATTGGTGAGCCAAGTGGGATTTGTGTACTTGTCATTACCACCACGTATCATCAAGATTGGTTGAAAAAATATTTGCTGGTATTTCGGAAACTCGTAATTTCTTGGAAGCTTGGCAACCCCTTTCAATGAAAGTGCTTTTCCACAGTCTTTTCTTAGGGCTACTTGAAGAGGAAACAAACCATAGAGACAAAAATGAGAACTACTTAGTTTGTTCAAGCTTCAAAGAGCTACTACAAACCCTGTTGGATTTAGAGTTCCAAATTCATCTATCTATATAATAGAGAACAGAGGGAAACCTAAAAATAAAAACTGCTACTGTAGATGAACGCTTCAACTTAGAAGAACAAAATTCTGTGAGCCAAGTGGGATTTGTGTACTGATCATTACCACCAAGTATCATCAAGATTGGGTGAAAAAATATTTGGTGGTATTTCGGTAACTCGTTATTTCTTATTAGCTTGGCAACACATCTCAATGAAAATGCTTTTCCACAGTCTGTGCCTAGGGCTAATTGAAGAGGAAACAAACCATAGAGACAAAAATGAGAACTACTTTATTTTGTCAAGTTTCAAAGAGCTACTGCAAACCATGTGGGATTTAGAGTTCCAAATTCATATATCTATATAGGAGAGAACAGAGGGAAACCTAAATATAAAAACTGCTACTGTAGACGAACGCTTCAATCTAGAAGAACAAAATTCGGTGAGACAAGTGGGATTTTTGTCCTGATCATTACCACCAAGTATCATCACGATTGGGTTTAAAAATATATCCTGGTATTTCGGAACCTCGTTATTTCTTAGAAGCTTGGCAACCCCTCTCAATGAAAGTGCTTTTCCACAGTCTGTGCCTAGAGCTACTTGAAGAGGAAACAAACCATAGAATCAAACTGAGATCTCCTTTATTTTGTCAAGTTTCAAAGAGCTAATACAAACCATGTTGGATTTTGAGTTCCAAATTCATATATCTATATAGGAGAGAACAGAGGGAAACCTAAATATAAAAACTGCTACTGTAGACGAACGCTTCAACCTAGAAGAACAAAATTTGGTGAGCCAAGTGAGAATTGTGTACTGATCATTACCGCCAAGTATCATCACGATTGGTTGAAAAAATATATGCTGGTATTTCGGAAACACGTTATTTCTTAGAACCTTGGCAACCCCTCTCAATGAAAGTGCTTTTCCACAGTCTGTGCATAGAGCTACTAGAAGAGGAAACAAACGATAGAGACAAAACTGAGAACTACTTTTTTTTGTCAAGTTTCAAAGAGCTACTACAAACCATATTGGATTTAGAGTTCCAAATTCATCTATCTATATACGAGAGAACAGAGGGAAACCTAAATATAAAAACTGCTACTGTAGACGAACGCTTCAACATAGAAGAAAAAAATTTGGTGAGCCAAGTGGGATTTGTTTACTGAGTATTACCACCAAGTATCATGAAGTTTGGGTGAAAAAATATTTGCTGGTATTTCGGAAACTCGTAATTTCTTTGGAAGCTTGGCAACCCTTTTCAATGAAAGTGCTTTTCCACAGTCTTTGCTTTGGGCTACGTGAAGAGGAAACAAACCATAGAGACAAAACTGAGAACTACTTTTTTGTCAAGTTTCAAAGAGCTACTACAAACCATGTTGGATTTAGAGTTCCAAATTCATCTATCTATATAGGAGAGAACAGAGGAAATTCTAAATATAAAAACTGCGACTGTAGACAATCGCTTCAACCTAGAAGAATAAAATTCGGTGAGCCAAGTGGGATTTGTGTCCTCATCATTACCACCAAGAATCATCAAGATTGGATGAAAAATATTTCCTGGTATTTCGGAAAATTGTTATTTCTTAGAATCTTGGCAATCCCTCTCAATGAAAGTGCTTTTCCACAGTCTGTGCCTAGACCTACTTGAAGAGGAAACAAACCATAGAGACAAAACTGAGAACTTTTTTATTTTGTCAAGTTTCAAAGAGCTACATCAAACCATGTGGGATTTAGAGTTCCAAATTCAAATATCTATATAGGAGAGAATAGAGTGAAACCTAAATCTAAAAACTGCTACTGTAAACGAACGCTTCAACCTAGAAGAACAAAAATTGGTGAGCCAAGTGGGATTTGTGGACTCATCATTACCTCCACGTATCATCAAGATTGGGTGAAAGAATATTTGCTGGTATTTCAGAAACTCATAATTTCTTGGAAGTTTGGAAACCCCTTTCAATGAAATTGCTTTTCCACAGTCTCTGCTTAGGGCTACTTGAAGAGGAAACAAACCATAGAGACAAAACTGAAAACTACTTTTTTTTTGTCAAGTTTCAAAGAGCTACTACAATCCAGGTTGGATTTAGAGTTCCAAATTCATCTATCTATATAGGAGAGAACAGAGTGAAACCTAAAAATAAAAACTGCTACTGTAAATGAACGCTTCAACCTAGAAGAACAAAAATTGGTGAGCCAAGTGGGATTTGTGTAGTTGTCATTACCACCACGTATCATCAAGATTGGTTGAAAAAATATTTGCTGGTATTTCGGAAACTCGTAATTTCTTGGAAGCTTGGCAACCCCTTTCAATGAAAGTGCTTTTCCACAGTCTTTTCTCAGGGCTACTTGAAGAGGAAACAAACCATAGAGATAAAACTGAGAACTACTTATTTTTGTCAAGCTTCAAAGAGCTACTACAAACCATGTTGGATTTAGAGTTCCAAATTCATCTATCTATATAGGAGAGAACAGAGGGAAACCTAAAAAAAAAAACTGCTACTGTAGATGAACGCTTCAACTTAGAAGAACAAAATTCGGTGAGCCAAGTGGGATTTGTGTACTGATCATTACCACCAAGTATCATCAAGATTGGGTGAAAAAATATTTGGTGGTATTTCGGAAACTCGTTATTTCTTAGAAGCTTGGCAACCCATCTCAATGAAAATGCTTTTCCACAGTCTGTGCCTAGGGCTAATTGAAGAGGAAACAAACCATAGAGACAAAAATGAGAACTACTTTATTTTGTCAAGTTTCAAAGAGCTACTGCAAACCATGTGGGATTTAGAGTTCCAAATTCAAATATCTATATAGGAGAGAACAGAGTGAAACCTAAATCTAAAAACTGCTACTGTAAACGAACGCTTCAACCTAGAAGAACAAAAATTGGTGAGCCAAGTGGGATTTGTGGACTCATCATTACCACCACGTATCATCAAGATTGGGTGAAAGAATATTTGCTGGTATTTCGGAAACTCATAATTTCTTGGAAGCTTGGCAACCCCTTTCAATGAAATTGCTTTTCCACAGACTCTGCTTAGGGCTACTTGAAGAGGAAACAAACCATAGAGACAAAACTGAAAACTACTTTTTTTTTTGTCAAGTTTCAAAGAGCTACTACAATCCATGTTGGATTTAGAGTTCCAAATACATCTATCTATATAGGAGAGAACAGAGGGAATCCTAAATATAAAAACTGCTACTGTGGACGAACGCTTCAACCTAGAAGAACAAAATTCGGTGAGGCAAGTGGGATTTGTGTACTGATCATTACCACCAAGTATCATCAAGATTGGGTGAAAAAATATTTGCTGGTATTTCGGAAACTCGTTATTTCTTAGAAGCTTGGCAACCCCTCTCAATGAAAGTGCTTTTCCACAGTCTGTGCCTATAGCTACTTGAAGAGGAAACAAACCATTGAGACTAAACTGAGAACCCCTTTATTTTGTCAAGTTTCAGAGAGCGACTACAAACTATGTTGGATTTAGAGTTCCAAATTCATCTATCTGTACAGGAGAGAACAGAAGGTAACCTAAATTTAAAAACTTTTACTGTAGAAAAACGCTTCAACCTAGAAGAACAAAATTTGGTGAGCCAAGTGAGATTTGTGTACGGATTATGACCACAAAGTATCATCAAGATTGGGTGAAAAAATATTTGCTGGTATTTCGGAAACACATTATTTCTTAGAAGCTTGGCAAACCCTCTCAATGAAAGTGCTTTTACACAGTCTGTGCCTATTGCTACTTGAATAGGAAACAAACCATAGAGACAAAACTGAGAACTGCTTTCTTTTGTCAAGTATCAAAGAGCTACTAAAAACCATGTTGGATTTAGAGTTCCAAAAGCATCTATCTATATAGCAGAGAACAGAGTGAAACCTAAAAATAAAAACTGCTACTGTAAACGAACGCTTCAACCTAGAAGAACAAAAATTGGTGAGCCAAGTGGGATTTGTGTACTTGTCATTACCACCACGTATCATCAAGTTTGGTTGAAAAAATATTTGCTGGTATTTCAGAAACTCGTAATTTCTTGGAAGATTGGCAACCCCTTTCAATGAAAGTGCTTTTCCACAGTCTCTACTTAGGGCTACTTGAAGAGGAAACAAACCATAGAGACAAAACTGAGAACTACTTTTTTTTTGTCAAGTTTCAAAGAGCTACTAAAAACCATGTTGGATTTAGAGTTCCAAATTCATCTATCAATATAGGAGAGAACAGAGTGAAACCTAAAAATAAAAACTGCTACTTTAAACGAACGCTTCAACCTAGAAGAACAAAAATTGGTCAGCCAAGTGGGATTTGTGTACTTGTCATTACCACCACGTATCATCAAGATTGGTTGAAAAAATATTTGCTGGTATTTCGGAAACTCGTAATTTCTTGGAAGCTTGGCAACCCCTTTCAATGAAAGTGCTTTTCCACAGTCTTTTCTTAGGGCTACTTGAAGAGGAAACAAACCATAGAGACAAAAATGAGAACTACTTTGTTTGGTCAAGCTTCAAAGAGCTACTACAAACCATGTTGGATTTAGAGTTCCAAATTCATCTATCTATATAGGAGAGAAGAGAGGGAAACCTAAATATAAAAACTGCTACTGTAGACGAACGCTTCAACCTAGAAGAACAAAATTCGGTGAGACAAGTGGGATTTGTGTCCTGAACATTACCACCAAGTATCATCAAGATTGGGTGAAAAAATATTTGCAGGTATTTCGGAAACTCGTTATTTCTTAGAACCTGGGCAACCCCTCACAATGAAAGTGCTTTTCCACAGTCTGGGCCTAGAGCTACTTGAAGAGGAAACAAATCATAGAGAGAAAACGGAGAACTCCTTTATTTTTCAAGTTTCAAAGAGCTACTAGAAACCATGTTGGATTTAGAGTTCCAAATTCATACATCTATATATTAGAGAACAGAGGGAAACCTAAATATAAAAACTGCTACTGTAGACGAACGCTTCAATCTAGAAGAACAAAATTCGGTGAGACAAGTGGGATTTTTGTCCTGATCATTACCACCAAGTATCATCACGATTGGGTTTAAAAATATATCCTGGTATTTCGGAACCTCGTTATTTCTTAGAAGCTTGGCAACCCCTCTCAATGAAAGTGCTTTTCCACAGTCTGTGCCTAGAGCTACTTGAAGAGGAAACAAACCATAGAATCAAACTGAGAACTCCTTTATTTTGTCAAGTTTCAAAGAGCTAATACAAACCATGTTGGATTTTGAGTTCCAAATTCATATATCTATATAGGAGAGAACAGAGGGAAACCTAAATATAAAAACTGCTACTGTAGACGAACGCTTCAACCTAGAAGAACAAAATTTGGTGAGCCAAGTGAGATTTGTGTACTGATCATTTCCGCCAAGTATCATCACGATTGGTTGAAAAAATATTTGCTGGTATTTCGGAAACTCGTTATTTCTTAGAACCTTGGCAACCCCTCTCAATGAAAGTGCTTTTCCACAGTCTGTGCATAGAGCTACTTGAAGAGGAAACAAACCATAGAGACAAAACTGAGAACTACTTTTTTTGTCAAGTTTCAAAGAGCTACTACAAACCATATTGGATTTAGAGTTCCAAATTCATCTATCTATATAGGAGAGAACAGAGGGAAACCTAAATATAAAAACTGCTACTGTAGACGAACGCTTCAACATAGAAGAACAAAATTTGGTGAGCCAAGTGGGATTTGTTTACTGAGTATTACCACCAAGTATCATCAAGATTGGGTGAAAAAATATTTGCTGGTATTTCGGAAACTCGTAATTTCTTTGGAAGCTTGGCAACCCTTTTCAATGAAAGTGCTTTTCCACAGTCTCTACTTAGTGCTACTTGAAGATTAAACAAACCATAGAGACAAAACTGAGAACTACTTTTTTTTGTCAAGTTTCAAAGAGCTACTAAAAACCATGTTGGATTTAGAGTTCCAAATTCATCTATCAATATAGGAGAGAACAGAGTGAAACCTAAAAATAAAAACTGCTACTGTAAACGAACGCTTCAACCTAGAAGAACAAAAATTGGTGAGCCAAGTGGGATTTGTGTACTTGTCATTACCACCACGTATCATCAAGATTGGTTGAAAAAATATTTGCTGGTATTTCGGAAACTCGTAATTTCTTGGAAGCTTGGCAACCCCTTTCAATGAAAGGGCTTTTCCACAGTCTTTTCTTAGGGCTACTTGAAGAGGAAACAAACCATAGAGACAAAAATGAGAACTACTTTGTTTGGTCAAGCTTCAAAGAGCTACTACAAACCATGTTGGATTTAGAGTTCCAAATTCATCTATCTATATAGGAGAGAACAGAGGGAAACCTAAATATAAAAACTGCTACTGTAGACGAACGCTTCAACCTAGAAGAACAAAATTCGGTGAGACAAGTGGGATTTGTGTCCTGAACATTACCACCAAGTATCATCAAGATTGGGTGAAAAAATGTTTGCAGGTATTTCGGAAACTCGTTATTTCTTAGAACCTGGGCAACCCCTCACAATGAAAGTGCTTTTCCACAGTCTGGGCCTAGAGCTACTTGAAGAGGAAACAAATCATAGAGACAAAACGGAGAACTCCTTTATTTTTCAAGTTTCAAAGAGCTACTAGAAACCATGTTGGATTTAGAGTTCCAAATTCATACATCTATATATTAGAGAACAGAGGGAAACCTAAATATAAAAACTGCTACTGTAGACGAACGCTTCAATCTAGAAGAACAAAATTCGGTGAGACAAGTGGGATTTTTGTCCTGATCATTACCACCAAGAATCATCACGATTGGGTTTAAAAATATATCCTTGTATTTCGGAACCTCGTTATTTCTTAGAAGCTTGGCAACCCCTCTCAATGAAAGTGCTTTTCCACAGTCTGTGACTAGAGCTACTTGAAGAGGAAACAAACCATAGAATCAAACTGAGAACTCCTTTATTTTGTCAAGTTTCAAAGAGCTAATACAAACCATGTTGGATTTTGAGTTCCAAATTCATCTATCTATATAGGAGAGAACAGAGGGAAACCTAAATATAAAAACTGGTACTGTAGACGAACGCTTCAACCTAGAAGAACAAAATTTGGTGAGCCAAGTGGGATTTGTGTACTGATCATTACCGCCAAGTATCATCACGATTGGTTGAAAAAAATATTTGGTGGTATTTCGGAAACTCGTTATTTCTTAGAACCTTGGCAACCCCTCTCAATGAAAGTGCTTTTCCACAGTCTGTGCATAGAGCTACTTGAAGAGGAAACAAACCATAGAGACAAAATTGAGAACTACTTTTTTGTCAAGTTTCAAAGAGCTACTACAAACCATGTTGGATTTAGAGTTCCAAATTCATCTATCTATGTAGGAGAGAACAGAGGAAAACCTAAATATAAAAACTGCGATGTAGACAATCGTTTCAACCTAGAAGAATAAAATTCGGTGAGCCAAGTGGGATTTGTGTCCTCATCATTACCACCAAGAATCATCAAGATTGGATGAAAAATATTTCCTGGTATTTCGGAAAATTTTTATTTCTTAGAATCTTGGCAATCCCTCTCAATGAAAGTGCTTTTCCACAGTCTGTGCCTAGAGCTACTTGAAGAGGAAACAAACCATAGAGACAAAACTGAGAACTTTTTTATTTTGTCAAATTTCAAAGAGCTACATCAAACCATGTTGGATTTAGAGTTCCAAATTCATCTATCAATATAGGAGAGAACAGAGTGAAACCTAAAAATAAAAACTGCTACTGTAAACGAACGCTTCAACCTAGAAGAACAAAAATTGGTGAGCCAATTATGATTTGTGTACTTGTCATTACCACCATGTATCATCAAGATTGGTTGAAAAAAATATTTGCTGGTATTTCGGAAACTCGTAATTTCTTGGAACCTTGGCAACCCCTTTCAATGAAAGGGCTTTTCCACAGTCTCTTCTTAGGGCTACTTGAAGAGGAAACAAACCATAGAGACAAAACTGAGAACTACTTATTTTTGTCAAGCTTCAAAGAGCTACTGCAAACCATGTGGGATTTAGAGTTCCAAATTCAAATATCTATATAGGAGAGAACAGAGTGAAACCTAAATCTAAAAACTGCTACTGTAAACGAAGGCTTCAACCTAGAAGAACAAAAATTGGTGAGCCAAGTGGGATTTGTGGACTCATCATTACCACCACGTATCCTCAAGATTGGGTGAAAGAATATTTGCTGGTATTTCAGAAACTCATAATTTCTTGGAAGCTTGGAAACCCCTTTCAATGAAATTGCTTTTCCACAGTCTCTGCTTAGGGCTACTTGAAGAGGAAACAAACCATAGAGATAAAACTGAAAACTGCTTTTTTTTTGTCAAGTTTCAAAGAGCTACTACAATCCATGTTGGATTTAGAGTTCCAAATTCATCTATCTATATAGGAGAGAACAGAGTGAAACCTAAAAATAAAAACTGCTACTGTAAACGAACGCTTCAACCTAGAAGAACAAAAATTGGTGAGCCAAGTGGGATTTGTGTACTTGTCATTACCACCACGTATCATCAAGTTTGGTTGAGAAAATATTTGCTGGTATTTTGGAAACTCGTAATTTCTTGGAAGCTTGGCAACCCCTTTCAATGAAAGTGCTTTTAAACAGTCTTTTCTTAGGGCTACTTGAAGAGGAAACAAACCATAGAGATAAAACTGAGAACTACTTATTTTTGTCAAGCTTCAAAGAGCTACTACAAACCATGTTGGATTTAGAGTTCCAAATTCATCTATCTATATAGGAGAGAACAGAGGGAAACCTAAAGATAAAAACTGCTACTATAGACGAACGCTTTAACCTAGAAGAACAAAATTTACTGAGCCAAGTGGGAATTGTGGACTGATCATTACCACCACGTATCATCAAGATTGGGTGAAAAAATATTTGCTGGTATTTCGGAAACTCGTTATTTCTTAGAAGCTTGGCAACCCTGTCAATGAAAGTGCTTTTCCACAGTCTGTGCCTAGGGCTACTTGAAGAGGAAACAAACCATAGAGACAAAAGTGAGAACTCCTTTATTTTGTCAAGTTTCAAAGTGCTACTGGAAACCATGTTGGATTTAGAGTTCCAAATTCATCTACCTATATAGGAGAGAACAGAGGGAAACCTAAATATAAAAACTGCTACTGTAGACGAACGCTTCAACCTAGAAGAACAAAATTTGGTGAGCCAAGTAGGATTTGTTTACTGATCATTACCACCATGTATCATCAAGTTTGGGTGAAAAAATGTTTGCTGGTATTTCGGAAACTCGTTATTTCTTAGACGCTTGGCAAACCCTCTCAATGAAAGTGCTTTTCCACAGTCTGTGCCTAGAGCTACTTGAAGAGGAAACAAACCATAGAGACTAAACTGAGAACTCCTTTATTTTGTCAAGTTCCAAAGAGCACTAGAAATCATGTTGGATTTACAGTTCCAACTTCATCTATCTACATAGGAGAGAACAGAGGGAAACCTAAATATAAAAACTGCTACTGTAGATGAATGCTTCAACCTAGAAGAAGAAAATTTGGTGAGCCAATGGGATTTGTGTATTGATCATTACCACCATGTATCATCAAGATTGGGTGAAAAAATATTTGCTGGTATTTCAGAAAATCGTTATTTCTTAGAAGCTTGGCAACCCCTGTCAATGAAAGTGCTTTTCCACAGTCTGTGCCTAGAGCTACTTGAATAGGAAACAAAACATAGATACAAAACGGAGAACTCCTTTATTTTGTCATATTTCAAAGAGCTAATATAAACCATGTTGGATTTAGAGTTCCAAACTCATATATCAATATAGGAGAGAACAGAGGGAAACCTAAATATAAAAACTGCTACTGTAGATGAATGCTTCAACCTAGAAGAAGAAAATTTGGTGAGCCAATGGGATTTGTGTATTGATCATTACCACCATGTATCATCAAGATTGGGTGAAAAAATATTTGCTGGTATTTCAGAAAATCGTTATTTCTTAGAAGCTTGGCAACCCCTGTCAATGAAAGTGCTTTTCCACAGTCTGTGCCTAGAGCTACTTGAAGAGGAAACAAACCATAGAGACAAAAAAGAGAACTCCTTTATTTTGTCAAGTTTCAAAGAGCTACTACAAATCATGTTGGATTTAGAGTTCCAATTTCATCTATCTACATAGGAGAGAACAGAGGAAAACCTAAATATAAAAACAGCTACTGTAGACGAACGCTTCAACCTAGAAGAACAAAATTCGGTGAGCCAAGTGGGATTTGTGTCCTGATCATTACCACCAAGTATCATCAAGATTGGGTAAAAAAATATTTCCTGGTGTTTCGGAAACGCGTTACTTCTTAGAAGCTTGGCAACCCCTCTCAATTAAAGTGCTTTTCCACAGTCTGTGCTAGAGCTACTTGAAGAGGAAAAAACATAGAGACAAAACTGAGAACTCCTTTATTTTGTCAAGTTTCAAAGAGCTACTACAAACCAAGTTAGATTTAGAGTTCCAAATTCATCTATCTATATAGGAGAGAACAGAAGGAAACCGAAACTATAAAACTGCTACTGAAGATGAACGCTTCAACCTAGAAGAACAAAATTCGGTGAACCAATTGGTATTTGTGTCCTGAACATTACGACCAAGTATCATCAAGATTGGGTGAAAAAATATTTGCAGGTATTCGGAAACTCGTTATTTCTTGGAAGCTTGGCAACCCCTTTCAATGAAAGTGCTTTTCAAAAGTCTATGCCTAGAGCTACTTGAATAGGAAACAAAACATAGATACAAAACTGAGAACTCCTTTATTTTGTCAAGTTTCAAAGAGCTACTACAAACCAAGTTGGATTTAGAGTTCCAAATTCATCTATCTATATAGGAGAGAACAGAGTGAAACCTAGAAATAAAACTGCTACTGTAAAACAAACGCTTCAACCTAGAAGAACAAAAATTGGTGAGCCAAGTGGGATTTGTGTACGTGTCATTACCACCACGTATCATCAAGATTGGTTGAAAAAATATTTGCTGGTATTTCGGAAACTCGTTATTTCTTAGAAGCTTGGCAAACCCTCTCAATGAAAGTGCTTTTCCACAGTCTGTGCCTAGAGCTACTTGAAGAGGAAACAAACCATAGAGACTAAACTGAGAACTCCTTTATTTTGTCAAGTTCCTAAGAGCACTAGAAGTCATGTTGGATTAGAGTTCCAAATTCATCTATCTATATAGGAGAGAACAGAGGGAAACCTAAATATAACAAACTACTACTGTAGACGAACGTTTCAACCTAGAAGAATAAAATATGGTGAGCCAAGTGGGATTTGTGTATTTGTCATTACCACCACGTATCATCAAGATTGGTTCAAAAAATATTTGCTGGTATTCAGAATCTCGTTATTTCTTAGAAGCTTGGCAACCCCTCTCAATCAAAGTGCTTTTCCACAGTCTGTGCCTAGAGCTACTTGAAGAGGAAACAAAACATAGAATACAAAACGGAGAACTCCTTTATTTTGTCATTCTTCAAAGAGCTAACACAAACCATGTTGGATTTAGAGTTCCACATTCATCTATCTATATAGGAGAGAACAGCGGGAAACCTAAATATAAAAACTGCTACTGTAGACGAACGCTTCAACCTAGAAGAACAAAATTTCGGTGAGCCAAGTGGGACTTGTGTCCTGATCATTAACACCAAGAATCATCAAGATTGGGTGAAAAAATATTTGCTGGTATTTGGGAAACTCGTTATTTCTTAGAAGCTTGGCAACCCTCTCAATGAAAGTGCTTTTCAAAGTCTATGCCTAGAGCTACTTGAAGAGGAAACAAACCTTAGAGACGAAACTGAGAACTCCTTTATTTTGTCAAGTATCAAAGAGCTACTAAAAACCCTGTTGGATTTAGAGTTCCAAATTCATCTATCTATATAGGAGAGAACAGAGTGAAACCTAGAAATGAAAACTGCTACTGTAAACAAACGCTTCAACCTAGAAGAACAAAAATTGGTGAGCCAAGTGGAATTTGTGTACGTGTCATTACCACCACGTATCATCAAGATTGGTTGAAAAATATTTTTGCTGGTATTTCGGAAACTCGTTATTTCTTAGAAGCTTGGCAACCCTCTCAATGAAAGTGCTTTTCCACAGTCTGTGCCTAGAGCTTCTTGAAGAGGAAACAAACCATAGAGACGAAACTGAGAATTCTTTTATTTGTCAAGTTTCAAAGAGCACTAGAAACCATGTTGGATTTAGAGTTCCAAACTCATCTATATATATAGGAGAGAACAGAGGTAAACCTAAATATAAAAACGGCTACTGTAGATGAACGCTTCAACATAGAAGAAGAAAATTTGGTGATCAGGAGGGATTTGTGTGCTTGTCATTACCACCTCGTGTCATCAAGATTGGGTGAAAAAATATTTGCTGGTATTTCAGAAACTCGTTATTCTTAGAAGCTTGGCAACCCTCTCAATGAAAGTGCTTTCCACAGTCTGTGCCTAGAGTTACTTGAAGAGCAAACAAACCATAGAGACAAAACTGAGAAGTACTTATTTTTGTGAAGTTTCAAAGAGCTACTACAAACCATGTTGGATTTAGAGTTCCAAATTCATCTATCTATATAGGAGAGAACAGAGGGAAACCTAAAATATAAACTGCTACTGTAAACGAACGCTTCAACCAAGAAGAGGCAAAATTGGTAAGACAAGTGGGACTTGTGTACCGATCATTACCACCACGTATCATCAAGATTCGGTGAAAAAATATTTGCTGGTATTTTGATAACTCGTTATTTCTTAGAAGCTTGGCAACCCCTCTCAATGAAAGTGCTTTTCCACATTTCTGTGACATTGGCTACTTTAAGAGAAAACAAACCATAGAGACAAAACTGAGACCTCTTTTATTTTA
>NW_027515511.1:0-53927 GCF_048772815.1 Callospermophilus lateralis
ATAAAAGATGTTGGATTTAGGGTTCCAAATTCATCTATCTATATAAGAGAGAAGACAGTGAAACCTATATAAAAAACTGGTGCTGTAGACGAACGCTATAAACCTAGAAGAACATAAATTGGTGAGCCAAGTGGGATTTGTGTACTGATCATTACCACCCAGTATCATCAAGATTGGGTGAAAAAATATTTGCTGGTATTTCTGAAACTCGTTATTTCTTAGAAGCTTGGCAACCCCTCTCAATGAAAGTGCTTTTCCACAGTCTGTGCCTATTGCTCCTTGAAGAGGAAACAAACCATAGAGACAAAAGTGAGAACTTCTTTATTTTGTCAAGTTTCAAAGAGCTACTAGAAACCATGTTGGATTTAGAGTTCCAAATTCATCTATCTATATAGGAGAGAACAGAGTGAAACCTAAAAATAAAAACTGCTACTGTAAACAAACGCTTCAACCTAGCAAAACAAAATTTGGTGAGCCAAGTGGGATTCTTGTACTTATATTTGCTGCTATTTCGGAAACTCATAATTTCTTGGAAGCTTGGCAACCCATTTCAATGAAAGTGCTTTCCCACAGTCTCTGCTTAGGGATACATGAAGCGGAAACAAATCATAGAGACAAAACTGAGAACTCCTTTATTTTTTTCAAGTTTCAAAGAGCCACTACAAACCATGTAGGATTTGGAGTTCAAAATCCATCTATCTAAATAGGAGAGAACAGAGGGAACCTAAAAATATAAACTGTTCTGTAAACGAAATCTTCAACATAGAAGAACAAACTTTGGGGAGCCAAGTGGGATTTGTGTACTTGTCATTACCACCAAGTATCATCAAGATTGGGTGAAAAAATATTTGCTGGTATTTCAGAAACTCGTTATTTTAGAAGCTTGGCAACCCCTCTCAATGAAAGTGCTTTCCACAGTCAGTGCCTAGGGCTACTTGAAGAGGAAACAAACAATAGAGACAAAACTGAGAACACTTTCATTTTGTCAAGTTTCAAAGAGCCACTAGAAAAAATGTTGGATTTAGAGTTCCAAATTCATCTATCTATATAGCAGAGAACAGAGTGAAACCTAAATATAAAAACTGCTACTGTAGACGAACGCTTCAACCTAGAAGAACAAATTTGGTGAGCCAAGTGGGATTTGTGTACCGATCATTACCACCACTTATCATCAACATAGGGTGACAAAATATTTGCTGCTATTTCTGAAACTCGTAATTTCTTGGAAGCTGGGCAACCCCTTTCAATGAAAGTGCTTTTCCACAGTCTCTTCTTAGGGCTACATGAAGCGGAAACAAATCATAGATACAAAATTGAGAACTCCTTTACTTTGTCAAGTTTCAAAGAGCTACTACAAACCATATTGGATTTAGAGTTCCAAATTCATCTATCTATATAGGAGAGAACAGAGTGAAACCTAAATATAACAACTGCTACTGTATACGAACGCTTCAACCTTGAAGAGCAAAATTTGGTGAGCCAAGTGGGGTTTGTTTACCGATCATCACCACCAAGTATCATAAAGATTGGGTGAAAAAATATTTGCTGGTATTTTGGAAACTCGTTATTTCTTAGAAGCTTGGAAACCGCTCTCAATGAAAGTGCTTTTCCACAGTCTGTGCCTATGGCTACTTGAAGAGGAAAGAAACCACAAAACAAACCAAGAACTCTTTTATTTTGTCAAGTTTCAAATAGCTACTACAAACCATGTTGGACTTAGAGTTCCAAATTCATCTATCTGTATAGGAGAGAACAGAGAAAAACCTAAATATAAAAACTGCTACTGTAGACGAACGCTTCAACCTAGAAGAACACAATTTAGTGAGCCAAGTGGGATTTGTGTACTGATCATTACCACCAAGTATCTTCAAGATTAGGTGAAAAAATATTTGCTGGTATTTCGGACTCGTTATTTCTTTAAAAGCTTGGCAACAGCTCTCAATGAAAGTGCTTTTCCACAGTCTGTGCCTAGGGCGACTTGAAGAGGAAACAAACCATAGAGACAAAACTGAAAACTCCTTTAATTTGTGAAGTTTCAAAGAGCTATTACACACCATGTTGGATTTAGAGTTCCAAATTCATCTATCTATAGAGGAGAGAACAGAGAGAAACCTAAATATAAAAACTGCTACTGTTAAAGAACGCTTCAACCTAGAAGAACAAAATTTGGTGAGCCAACTGGATTTGTGTACTGATCATTACAACAAATTATCATCACCATTGGGTGAAAAAATATTTGCTGGTATTTCGGAAACTCGTTATTTCTTAAAACCTTTGCAACCACTTTCAATGAAAGTGCTTTTCCACATTCTGTGCCTTGGGCGACTTGAAGAGGAAACAAACCATAGAGACAAAACTGAAAACTCCTTTATTTTGTCAACTTTCAAAGAGCTACTACAAACCATGTTTATTTAGAGTTCCAAATTCATCTATTTATATAGGAGAGAACAGAGTGAAACCTAAAAATAAAAACTGCTACTGTCAACGAACGCTTCAACCTAGAAGAACAAAATTTGGTGAGGCAAGTTGGATTTGTGTACTTGTCAGTACCACCACGTATCATCAACATTGGGTGAAAAAATATTTGCTGGTATTTCGGAAACTCGTAGTTTCTTTTAAGCTTGGCAACTCCTTTCCAATGAAAGTGCTTTTCCACAGTCTCTGCTTAGGGATAAATGAAGAGGAAACAAATCATAGAGACAAAACTGAAAACTCCTTTATTTTGTCAAGTTTCAAAGAGCTACAACAAACCATGTTGGATTTAGAGTTCCAAATTCATCTATCTATATAGGAGAGAACAGAGGGAATTTAAAAATATAAACTGCTACTGTAAACGAACGCTTCAACCTAGAAGAACAAAATTTGGTGAGTCAAGTGGGATTTATGTACCAATCATTACCACCAAGTATCATCAAGATTGGGTGAAAAAATATTAGCTGGTATTTCGGAAACTCGTTTTTTCTTAGAAGCTTGGCAACCCCTCTCAATGAAAGTTATTTTCCACAGTCTGTGAATAGGATTACTTGAAGAGAAAACAAACCATAGAGACAAATCTGAGAACTCCTTTATTTTGTCAAGTTTCAAAGAGCTACTACAAACCATGTTGGATTTATACTTCCAAATTCATCTGTCTATAAGAGAGAACAGAGTGAAACCTAAATATAAAAACTGCTACTGTAAACGAACGCTTCAACCTAGAAAAACAAAATTTGGTAAGCCAAGTGAGATTTGTGTACTGATCATTACTAGCAAGTATCATCAAGATTCGGTGAAAAAAATATTTGCTGGTATTTCGGAAACTCGTTATCTTAGAAGCTTTGCAACCCCTCTCAATGAAAATGCTTTTCCACAGACTGTGCCTAGGACTACTTGAAGAGGAAACAATACATAGAGACAAAACAGAGAACTACTTTATTTTGTCAAGTTTCAAAGAGCTACTGCAAACCATATTGGATTTAGAGTAGCAAATTCATCTATCTATATATGAGAGAACAGAGTGAAACCTAAATATAAAAACTGCTACTGTAGACGAACGATTCAACCTAGAAAAACAAAAATTGGTGAGCCAAGTGGGATTTGAGGACAGATCATCACCACAAATCCTACTTGGCTCACCAAATTTTGTTCTTCTAGGTTGAAGCGTACGTTTACAGTAAAACTTTTTTATTTTTAGGTTTCACTCTGTTCAACATTGGGTGAAAAAAATATTTGCTGCTATTTCGGAAACTCGTAATTTATTGGAAGCTTGTCAACCCCTTTCAATGAAAGTGCTTTTCCACCGTCTGTGCCTAGGGCTACTTGAAGAGGCAACAGACCATAGAGACAAAACTGAGATCTCCTTTATTTTGTCAAGTTTCAAAGAGCTACTAAAAACCATGTTGGATTTAGAGTTCCAAATTCATCTATCTATATAGCAGAGAACAGAGTGAAACCCTAAATATAAAAACTGCTACTGTAGACGAACGCTTCAACCCAGAAGAACAAAATTTGGTGAGCCAAGTGGGATTTGTGGACTTGTCATTACCACCACGTATCATCAAGTTGGGTGAAAAAATATTTGCTGGTATTTCGGAAACTCGTTATTTCTTAGAAGCTTGGCAACACCTCTCAATGAAAGTGCTTTTCCACAGTCTTTGCCTAGGGCTACTTGAAGAGAAAACAAACCTCAGAGACAAAATTTTGAAGTCCTTTATTTTGTCAAGTTTCAAAGAGCTACTACAAACTATGTTGGATTTAGAGGTCCAAATTCATCTATCTATATAGGAGAGAACAGAGGGAAACCTAAATATTAAAACTGCTACTGTAGATGAACGCTTCAACCTAGAATAACAATATTTGGTGAGCCAAGTGGGAATTGTGTACTGATCATTACCACCAAGTATCATCAAGATTGGGAGAAAAAATATTTGCTGCTATTTCAGAAACTCGTTATTTCTTAGAAGTTGGAAACCCCTCTCAATGAAAGTGCTTTTCCACAGTCTGTGTCTAGGGCTACTTGAAGAGGAAACAAACCATAGGGACAAAACTGAGAACTCCTTTGTTTTGTCAAGTTTCAAAGAGCTACTACAAACCATGTTGAATTTAGAGTTCCAAATTCATCTCTCTAGACAGGAGAGAACAGAGTGAAATTAAAAATATAAACTGCTATTGTAAACGAACGCTTCAACCTAGAAGAACAAAATAAGGTGAGCCAAGTGGGAATTGTGTACTGATCATTGCCACCAAGTATCATCAAGATTGGGTGAAAAAAATATTTGCTGGTATTTCGGAAACTCGTTATTTCTTAGAAGCTTGGCAACCCCTCTCAATAAAAGGGCTTTTCCCCCGTCTGTGCCTAGGCCTACTTGAAGAGGAAACAAATCATAGAGACAAAACTGAGAACTCCTTTATTTTGTCATGTTTCAAAGAGCTACTACACACCATGTTGGATTTAGAGTTCCAAATTCATCTATCTATATAGGAGAGAACAGAGGGAAACCTAAATATATAAACTGCTACTGTAAACGAACGCTTCTACCTAGAAGAACAACATTTGGTGAGTCAAGAGTGATTTGTGTACCGATCCTTACCACCAAGTATCATCAAGATTTGGTGAAAAAATATTTGCTGGTAATTTGGAAACGCATAATTTCTTGGAAGCTTGGCAACCCCTTTAATTGAAAGTGCTTTTTCACAGTCTCTGCTTAGGGCTACATGAAGCGGAAACAAATCGTAGAGACAAAACTGAGAACTCCTTTACTTTGTCAAGTTTCAAAGAGCTACTACAAACCATATTGGATTTAGAATTCCAAATTCATCTACTTATATAGGAGAGATAGAGTGAAACCTAAATATAAAAACTGCTACTGTAGACGAACGCTTCAACCTAGAAGAAAAAATTTGGTGAGCCAAGTGGGATTTGTGTACTTGTCCTTACCACCAAGTATCAAATATTCATCTATCTATATAGGAGAGAACAGAGTGAAACCTAAATATAAAAACTGCTACTGTAGACGAACGCTTCAACCTAGAAGAACAAAATTTGGTGAGCCAAGTGGGATTTGTGTACCATCTTCACCACCACGTATCATCAAGATTGGGTGAAAAAATATTTGTTGGTAATTCGAAAACTCGTTATTTCTTAGAAGCTTGGCAAGTGGGATTTGTGTACCAATAATTACCATCCAGTATCATCAAGATTGTGTGAAAAAATATTTGCTGGTATTTCGGATACTCGTTATTTCTTAGAAGCTTGGCAACCCCTCTCAATGAAAGTGCTTTTCCATAGTCTGTGCCAGGGCTACTTGAAGAGGAACAAACCATAGAGACAAAACTGAGAACTCCTTTATTTGTCAAGTTTCAAAGAGCTACGTCAAACCATGTTGGATTTCGAGTTCCAAATTCATCTATCTATATAGGAGAGAACAGAGTGAAACCTAAAAATATAAATTGCTACTGAAAACGAACGCTTCAACCTGGAAGAACAAAATTTGGTGAGTCAAGTGGGATTTGTGTACCGATCGTAAACACCAAGTATCATCAAGACTGGGTGAAAAAATATTTGCTGGTATTTCGGAATCTCCTAATTTCTTGGAAGCTTGGCAACCCCTCTCAATGAAAGCTCTTTTCCACTGTTTGTGCCTGGGCTACTTGAAGAGGAAACAAACCATAGAGACAATAGAGAACTCCTTTATTTTGTCAAGTTTCAAACAACAACTGCAAACCATGTTGGATTTAGAGTTCCCAATTCATCTTTCTATATACGAGAAACAGAGTGAAACCTAAACATAAAAACTGCTACTGTAGACGAACGCTTCAACCTAGAAGAACAAAATTTGGTGAGCCTAGTGATATTTGTTTACCGACCATCACCACCAAGTATCATCAAGATTGGGTGAAAAAATATTTGCTGGAATTTCGGAAACTCGTTATTTCTTAGAAGCTTGGCAAAACCTCTCAATGAAAGTGCTTTTCCACAGTCGGTGCCTAGGGCTACTTGAAGAGGAAACAAACCATAGAGAAAAAACTGAGACCTCCTTTATTTTGTCAAGTTTCAAAGAGCTACTACAAACCATGTTGGATTTAGAGTTCCAAATTTATCTATCTATATCGGAGAGAACAGAGTGAAACCTAAAATTAAAAACTGCTACTGTAAACGAATGCTTCAAACTAGAAGAACAAAATTTGGTGAGCCAAGTGGGATATGTGTACTGATCATTACCACCAAGTATCATCAAGATTGGGTGAAAAAATATTTGCTGGTATTTCGGAAACTCGTTATTTCTTAGAAGTTTGGCAACCACTCTCAATGAAAGTGCTTTTCCACAGTCTGTGCCTAGGACTACTTGAGGAGGAAGAAAACCATAGAAACAAAACTAAGAATTCCTTTATTTTGTCAAGTTTCAAAGATCTTCTACAAACCATGTTGGATTTAGATTTCCAAATTCATCTATCTATATAGCAGAGAACAGAGTGAAACCTAAATATAAATATTGCTACTGTAGACGAACGCTTCAACCTAGAAGAACAAAATTTGTTGAGCCAAGTGGGATTTGTGTACCGATCATTACCACCATGTATCATCAAGATTGGGTGAAAAAATATTTGCTGGTATTTCGGAAACTTGTTTTTTCTTAGAAGCTTGGCAACCCCTCTCAATGAAAGTGCTTTTCCACTGTCTGTGTCTAGTACTACTAAAAGAGGAAACAAAACATAGAGACAAAACTGAGAACTACTTTATTTTGTGAAGTTTTAAAGAGATACTGCACACCATATTGGATTTAGGGTTCCAAGTTCATTTATCTATATAGCAGAGAACAGAGTGAAACCTAAATATAAAAACTGCTACTGTAAACGAATGCTTCAAACTAGAAGAACAAAATTTGGTGAGCCAAGTGGGATTTTTGTAATGATCATTACCACCAATTATCATCAAGATTGGGTGAAAAAATATTTGCTGGTATTTCGGAAACTCGTTATTTCTTAGAAGCTTGGCAACCCCTCTCAATGAAAGTGCTTTTCCACAGTCTGTGCCTAGGGCTATTTGAAGAGGAAACAAACCACAGAGACAAAACTGAGAACTCCTTTATTTTGTCAAGTTTCAAAGAGCTACTACAAACCATGTTGGATTTAGAGTTCCAAATTCATCTATCTATATAGGAGAGAACAGAGTGAAACCTAAAAATAAAAACTGCTACTGTAAACGAACGCTTCAAACTCGAAGAACAAAATTTGGTGAGCCAAGTGGGATTTGTGTACTTGTCATTACCACCACGTATCATCACGATTGGGTGAAAATATATTTGCTGATATTTCAGAAACTCGTAATTTCTTGGAAGCTTGGCAACCCCTTTCAATGAAAGTGCTTTTCCAAAGTCTCTGCTTAGGGCGACTTGAAGAAGAAACAATCCATAAAGACAAAACTGAGAACTACTATATTTTGTCAAGTTTCAAAGAGCTACTATAAAAGATGTTGGATTTAGGGTTCCAAATTCATCTATCTATATAAGAGAGAAGACAGTGAAACCTACATATAAAAACTGGTGCTGTAGACGAACGCTACAACCTAGAAGAACATAATTTGTTGAGCGAAGTGGGATTTGTGTACTGATCATTACCACCAAGCATCATCAAGATTGGGTGAAAAAATATTTTCTGGTATTTCGGAAACTCGTTATTTCTTAGAAGCTTGGCAACCCCTCTCAATGAAAGTGCTTTTCCACAGTCTGTGCCTAGGGCTCCTTGAAGAGGAAACAAACCATAGAGACAAACTGAGAACTCCTTTATTTTGTCAAGTTTCAAAGATCTTCTACAAACCATGTTGGATTTAGAGTTCCAAATTCATCTATCTATATAGCAGAGAACAGAATGAAACCTAAATATAAAAATTGCTACTGTAGACAAACGCTTCAACCTAGAAGAACAAAATTTGGTGAGCCAAGAGGGATTTGTTACCGATCATTGCCACCACGTATCATCAAGATTGGGTGAAAAAATATTTGCTGATATTTCGGAAACTCGTTATTTCATAGAAGCTTGGCAACCCCTCTCAATGAAAGTGCTTTTCCACAGTCTGTGCCTAGGGCTACTTGAAGAGGAAACAAACCATAGAGACAAAACTGAGAACTCCTTTATTTTGTCAAGTTTTAAAGAGCTAAAACAAATCATGTTGGCTTTAGAATTCCAAATTCATCTATCTATAAAGGGGAGAACAGAGTGAATCCTAAATATACAAACTGCTACTGTAGACGAACGCTTCATCCTTGAAGAACAAAATTTAGTGTGCCAAGTGGAATTTGTGAACTGATCATTACCACCAAGTATCATCAAGATTGGGTGAAAAAAATATTTGCTAGTATTTCGTAAATTAGTTATTTCTTAGAAGCTTGGCAACCCCTCTCAATGAAAGTGCTTTTCCACAGTCTGTGCCTAGGGCTACTTGAAGAGGAAACAATCCATAGAGACAAATCTGAGAACTCCTTTATTTTGTCAAGTTTCAAATAGCTACTACAAACCATGTTGGATATAGAGTTCCAAATTCATCTATCAATATAGGAGAGAACAGATGGAATCCTAAAAATAAAAACTGCTACTGTTAATGAACGCTTCAACACAGAAGAAGAAAATTCGGTGAGCAAAGTGGGATTTGTGTACTGATCATTACCACCCAGTATCATCAAGATTGGGTGAAAAAATATTTGCTGGTATTTCGGAAATTTGTTATTTCTTAGAAGCTCGGCAACCCCTCTCAATGAAAGTGCTTTTCCACAGTCTGTGCCTAGGGCTCCTTGAAGAGGAACAAAACATAGAGAAAAAACTGAGAACTACATTATTTTGTCAAGTTTCAAAGATCTTCTACAAACCATGTTGGATTTAGAGTTACAAATTCATCTATCTATATAGGAAAGAACAGAGTGAAACCTAAATTAAAAACTGCTACTGTAAACGAACGCTTCAACCTCGAAGAACAAAATTTGGTGAGCCAAGTGGGATTTGTGTACTTGTCATTACCACCATCAATCCTCATGATTGGGTGAAAATATATTTCCTGAAATTTCAGAAACTCGTAATTTCTTGGAAGCTTGGCAACCCTTTCAATGAAAGTGCTTTTTCACAGTCTCTGCTTAGGGCTATTGAAGAGGAAACAATCCATAAAGACAAAACTGAGAACTACTATATTTTGTCAAGTTTCAAAGAGCTACTATAAAAGATGTTGGATTTAGGGTTCCAAATTCATCTATCTATATAAGAGAGAAGACAGTGAAACCACATATAAAAACTGGTGCTGTAGACGAACGCTATAACCTAGAAGAACATAAATTGGTGAGCCAAGTGGGATTTGTGTACTGATCATTACCACCCAGTATCATCAAGATTGGGTGAAAAAATATTTGCTGGTATTTCTGAAACTCGTTATTTCTTAGAAGCTTGGCAACCCCTCTCAATGAAAGTGCTTTTCCACAGTCTGTGCCTATTGCTCCTTGAAGAGGAAACAAACCATAGAGACAAAAGTGAGAACTTCTTATTTTGTCAAGTTTCAAAGAGCTACTAGAACCATGTTGGATTTTAGAGTTCCAAATTCATCTATCTATATAGGAGAGAACAGAGTGAAACCTAAAAATAAAAACTGCTACTGTAAACAAACGCTTCAACCTAGCAAAACAAAATTTGGTGAGCCAAGTGGGATTCTTGTACTTATATTTGCTGCTATTTCGGAACTCATAATTTCTTGGAAGCTTGGCAACCCATTTCAATGAAAGTGCTTTCCCACAGTCTCTGCTTAGGGATACATGAAGCGGAAACAAATCATAGAGACAAAACTGAGAACTCCTTTATTTTTTCAAGTTTCAAAGAGCCACTACAAACCATGTTGGATTTGGAGTTCAAAATCCATCTATCTAAATAGGAGAGAACAGAGGGAACCTAAAAATAAAACTGTTCTGTAAACGAAATCTTCAACATAGAAGAACAAACTTGGGGAGCCAAGTGGGATTTGTGTACTTGTCATTACCACCAAGTATCATCAAGATTGGGTGAAAAAATATTTGCTGTATTTCAGAAACTCGTTATTTTAGAAGCTTGGCAACCCCTCTCAATGAAAGTGCTTTCCACAGTCAGTGCCTAGGGCTACTTGAAGAGGAAACAAACAATAGAGACAAAACTGAGAACACTTTCATTTTGTCAAGTTTCAAAGAGCCACTAGAAAAAATGTTGGATTTAGAGTTCCAAATTCATCTATCTATATAGCAGAGAACAGAGTGAAACCTAAATATAAAAACTGCTACTGTAGACGAACGCTTCAACCTAGAAGAACAAATTTGGTGAGCCAAGTGGGATTTGTGTACCGATCATTACCACCACTTATCATCAACATAGGGTGACAAAATATTTGCTGCTATTTCTGAAACTCGTAATTTCTTGGAAGCTGGGCAACCCCTTTCAATGAAAGTGCTTTTCCACAGTCTCTTCTTAGGGCTACATGAAGCGGAAACAAATCATAGATACAAAATTGAGAACTCCTTTACTTTGTCAAGTTTCAAAGAGCTACTACAAACCATATTGGATTTAGAGTTCCAAATTCATCTATCTATATAGGAGAGAACAGAGTGAAACCTAAATATAACAACTGCTACTGTATACGAACGCTTCAACCTTGAAGAGCAAAATTTGGTGAGCCAAGTGGGGTTTGTTTACCGATCATCACCACCAAGTATCATAAAGATTGGGTGAAAAAATATTTGCTGGTATTTTGGAAACTATTTCTTAGAAGCTTGGAAACCGCTCTCAATGAAAGTGCTTTTCCACAGTCTGTGCCTATGGCTACTTGAAGAGGAAAGAAACCACAGAGACAAACCAAGAACTCTTTTATTTTGTCAAGTTTCAAATAGCTACTACAAACCATGTTGGACTTAGAGTTCCAAATTCATCTATCTGTATAGGAGGGAACAGAGAAAAACCTAAATATAAAAACTGCTACTGTAGACGAACGCTTCAACCTAGAAGAACACAATTTAGTGAGCCAAGTGGGATTTGTGTACTGATCATTACCACCAAGTATCTTCAAGATTAGGTGAAAAAATATTTGCTGGTATTTCGGACTCGTTATTTCTTAAAAGCTTGGCAACAGCTCTCAATGAAAGTGCTTTTCCACAGTCTGTGCCTAGGGCGACTTGAAGAGGAAACAAACCATAGAGACAAAACTGAAAACTCCTTTAATTTGTGAAGTTTCAAAGAGCTATTACACACCATGTTGGATTTAGAGTTCCAAATTCATCTATCTATAGAGGAGAGAACAGAGAGAAACCTAAATATAAAAACTGCTACTGTTAAAGAACGCTTCAACCTAGAAGAACAAAATTTGGTGAGCCAACTGGATTTGTGTACTGATCATTACAACAAATTATCATCACCATTGGGTGAAAAAATATTTGCTGGTATTTCGGAAACTCGTTATTTCTTAAAACCTTTGCAACCACTTTCAATGAAAGTGCTTTTCCACATTCTGTGCCTTGGGCGACTTGAAGAGGAAACAAACCATAGAGACAAAACTGAAAACTCCTTTATTTTGTCAACTTTCAAAGAGCTACTACAAACCATGTTTATTTAGAGTTCCAAATTCATCTATTTATATAGGAGAGAACAGAGTGAAACCTAAAAATAAAAACTGCTACTGTCAACGAACGCTTCAACCTAGAAGAACAAAATTTGGTGAGGCAAGTTGGATTTGTGTACTTGTCAGTACCACCACGTATCATCAACATTGGGTGAAAAAATATTTGCTGGTATTTCGGAAACTCGTAGTTTCTTTTAAGCTTGGCAACTCCTTTCAATGAAAGTGCTTTTCCACAGTCTCTGCTTAGGGATAAATGGAAGAGGAAACAAATCATAGAGACAAAACTGAAAACTCCTTTATTTTGTCAAGTTTCAAAGAGCTACAACAAACCATGTTGGATTTAGAGTTCCAAATTCATCTATCTATATAGGAGAGAACAGAGGGAATTTAAAAATATAAACTGCTACTGTAAACGAACGCTTCAACCTAGAAGAACAAAATTTGGTGAGTCAAGTGGGATTTATGTACCAATCATTACCACCAAGTATCATCAAGATTGGGTGAAAAAATATTAGCTGGTATTTCGGAAACTCGTTTTTTCTTAGAAGCTTGGCAACCCCTCTCAATGAAAGTTATTTTCCACAGTCTGTGAATAGGATTACTTGAAGAGAAAACAAACCATAGAGACAAATCTGAGAACTCCTTTATTTTGTCAAGTTTCAAAGAGCTACTACAAACCATGTTGGATTTATACTTCCAAATTCATCTGTCTATAAGAGAGAACAGAGTGAAACCTAAATATAAAAACTGCTACTGTAAACGAACGCTTCAACCTAGAAAAACAAAATTTGGTAAGCCAAGTGAGATTTGTGTACTGATCATTACTAGCAAGTATCATCAAGATTCGGTGAAAAAAATATTTGCTGGTATTTCGGAAACTCGTTATCTTAGAAGCTTTGCAACCCCTCTCAATGAAAATGCTTTTCCACAGACTGTGCCTAGGACTACTTGAAGAGGAAACAATACATAGAGACAAAACAGAGAACTACTTTATTTTGTCAAGTTTCAAAGAGCTACTGCAAACCATATTGGATTTAGAGTAGCAAATTCATCTATCTATATATGAGAGAACAGAGTGAAACCTAAATATAAAAACTGCTACTGTAGACGAACGATTCAACCTAGAAAAACAAAAATTGGTGAGCCAAGTGGGATTTGAGGACAGATCATCACCACAAATCCTACTTGGCTCACCAAATTTTGTTCTTCTAGGTTGAAGCGTACGTTTACAGTAAAACTTTTTTATTTTTAGGTTTCACTCTGTTCAACATTGGGTGAAAAAATATTTGCTGCTATTTCGGAAACTCGTAATTTATTGGAAGCTTGTCAACCCCTTTCAATGAAAGTGCTTTTCCACCGTCTGTGCCTAGGGCTACTTGAAGAGGCAACAGACCATAGAGACAAAACTGAGATCTCCTTTATTTTGTCAAGTTTCAAAGAGCTACTAAAAACCATGTTGGATTTAGAGTTCCAAATTCATCTATCTATATAGCAGAGAACAGAGTGAAACCTAAATATAAAAACTGCTACTGTAGACGAACGCTTCAACCCAGAAGAACAAAATTTGGTGAGCCAAGTGGGATTTGTGGACTTGTCATTACCACCACGTATCATCAAGTTGGGTGAAAAAATATTTGCTGGTATTTCGGAAACTCGTATTTTCTTGGAAGCTTGGCAACCCCTCTCAATGAAAGTGCTTTTCCACCTTCTGTGCCTAGGGCTACTTGAAGAGGAAACAAACCATAGAGACAAAACTGAGAACTCCTTTATTTTGTCAGGTTTCAAAGAGCTACTACAAACCATGTTGGATTTAGAGTTCCAAATTCATCTATCTATATAGCAGAGAACAGAGTGAAACCTAAATATAAAAACTGCTACTGTAGACGAACGCTTCAACCTAGAAGAACAAAAGTTGGTGAGCCAATTTGGATTTGTGTACCGATCATTACCACCAAGTATCATCAAGATTGTGTTAAAAAATATTTGCTGGTATTTCAGAAACTCGTAATTTCTTGGAAGCTTGTCAACCCCTCTCAATGAAATTGCTTTTCCACCGTCTGTGCCTAGCGCTACTTGAAGAGGCAACAAACCATAAAGACAAAACTGAGAACTCCTTTATTTTGTCAAGTTTCAAAGAGCTACAACAAACCATGTTGGATTTAGAGTTCCAAATTCATCTATCTATATTGGAGATAACAGAGTGAAACATAAATATAAAAACTGCTACTGTAGACGAACGCTTCAACCCAGAAGAGCAAAATTTGGTGATCCAAGTGGGATTTGTGTACTGATCATTACCACCTAGTATCATCAACATTGGGTGAAAAATATTTGCTGGTATTTCGGAAACTCGTTCTTTCTTAGAAGCTTGGCAACCCCTCTCAATGAAAGTTCTTTTCCACAGTCTGTGCCTAGGGCTACTTGAAGAAGAAACAAACCATAGAGACAAAACTGAGAACTCCTTTATTATGTCAACTTTCAAAGAGCTACTGCAAACCATGTTGAATTTGGAGTTCCAAATTCATCTATCTATATAGGAGAGAACAGAGTGAAACCTAAAAATAAAAACTGCTACTGTAAACGAACGCTTCAACCTGGAAGAACAAAATTTGGTGAGCCAAGTGGGATTTTTGTACTTGACATTACCACCAAGTATCATCAACATTGGGTGAAAAAATATTTGATGGTATTTCGGAAACTCGTAATTTCTTGGAAGCTTTGCAACCCCTTTCAATGAAAGTGCTTTTCAACTGTCTCTGCTTAGGGCTACCTGAAACGGAAACAAATCATAGAGACAAAACTTAAAACTCCTTTATTTTGTCAAGATTCAAAGAGCTACTACAAACCATGTTGGATTTAGAGTTCCAAATTCATCTATCAATATAGGAGAGAACAGAGTGCAACCTAAAAATGAAAACTGCTACTGTGAACGAAAGCTTCAACCTACAAGAACAAAATTTGGTGAGCCAAGTGGGATTTGTGGACTTGTCATTACCACCACGTATCATCAAGTTGGGTGAAAGAATATTTGCTGGTATATCGGAAACTCGTATTTTCTTGGAAGCTTGGCAACCCCTCTCAATGAAAGTGCTTTTCCACCTTCTGTGCCTAGGGCTACTTGAAGAGGAGACAAACCATAGAGACAAAACTGAGAACTCCTTTATTTTGTCAAGTTGAAAAGAGCTACTACAAACCATGTTGGATTTAGAGTTCCAAATTCATCTATGTATATAGCAGAGAACAGAGTGAAACCTAAATATAAAAACTGCTACTGTAGACGAACGCTTCAACCTAGAAGAACAAAAGTTGGTGAGCCAATTTGGATTTGTGTACCGATCATTACCACCAAGTATCATCAACATTGTGTGAAAAAATATTTGCTGGTATTTCGGAAACTCGTAATTTCTTGGAAGCTTGGCAACCATGTTCAATGAAAGTGCTTTTCCACAGTCTCTGCTTAGGGCTACTTGAAGCGGATACAAATCATAGAGACATAACTGAGAACTCCTTATTTGTAAAGTTTCAAAGAGCTACTACAAACCATGTTGGATTTAGAGTTCCAAATTCATCTATCTATATAGGAGAGAACAGAGTGAAACCTAAAAATAAAAACTGCTACTGTAGACGAATGCTTCAACCTAGAAGAACAAAATTTGGTGACCCAAGTGGGATTTGTGTACTTGTCATTACCACCAAGTATCATCAAGATTGGGTGCAAAAATATTTGCTGGTATTTCGGAAACTCGTAATTTCTTAGAAGCTTGGCAACCCCTTTCAATGAAAGTGCTTTTCCACAGTCTCTGCTTAGGGCTACATGAAACGGAAACAAATCATAGAGACAAAACTGAAAACTCCTTTATTTTGTCAAGTTTCAAAGAGCTGCTACAAACCATGTTGTATTCAGATTTCCAAATTCATCTATCAATATAGGAGAGAACAGAGTGCAACCCAAATATGAAAACTGCTACTGTAAACGAAAGTTTCAAACTAGAAGAACAAAATTTGGTGAGCCAAGTGGGATTTGTGGACTTGTCATTACCACTACATATCATCAAGATTGGGTGAAAAAATATTTGCTGGTATTTCGGAAACTCGTATTTTCTTGGAAGCTTGGCATCCCCTCTCATTGAAAGTGCTTTTCCACCTTCTGTAGCCCTTCAAGGGCTACTTGAAGAGGAAACAAACCATAGAGATAAAACTGAGAACTCCTTTATTTTGTCAAGTTGAAAAGAGCTACTACAAACCATGTTGGATTTAGAGTTCCAAATTCATCTATCTATATAGCAGAGAACAGAGTGAAACCTAAATATATAAACTCCTACAGTAGACGAACGCTTCAACCTAGAAGAACAAAATCTGATGAGCCAAGTGGGATTTGTGTACTGATCATTAGCACCAAGTATCATCAACATTGGGTGAAAAAATATTTGCTGTTATTTCGGAAACTCGTAATTTCTTGGAAGCTTGGCAACCCCTCACAATGAAAGTGCTTTTCCAAAGTCAGGGCCTAGGGCTACTTGAAGAGGAAACAGTCCATAGAGACGAAACAAAGAACTCCTTTATTTTTCAAGTTTCAAAGAGCTACTACAAATCATGGTGGATTTAGAGTTCCAAATTCATCTATCTATATAGCAGAGAACAGAGTGAAACCTAAATATAAAAACTGCTACTGTAGACGAACGCTTCAACCCAGAAGAACAAAATTTGGTGATCCAAGTGGGATTTTTGTTCTTGTCCTTACCACCAAGTATCATCAACATTGGGTGAAAAAATATTTGCTGGTATTTCGGAAACTCGTAATTTCTTGGAGGCTTGGCCACCCCTCTCAATGAAAGTGCTTTTACGCATTCTATGCTTAGGGCTACTTGAAGAGGAAACAAACCATAGAGACAAATCTGAGAACTCCTTTATTTTGTCTCCTTTCAAACAGCTACTACAACCATGTTGGATTTAGAGTTCCAAATTCATCTATCTATGTAGCAGAGAATAGAGTGAAACCTAAATATGAAAACTGATACTGTAGACGAACGCTTCAACATAGAAGAAGAAAATTTGGTGAGCCAAGTGGGATTTGTGTACTGATCATTACCAACAAGTATCATCAAGACTGGGTGAAAAATATTTGCTGGTATTTTGGAAACTCGTTATTTCTTAAAAGCTTGGCAACCCCTCTCAATGAAAGTGGTTTTCCACAGTCTGTGCCTAGGACTACTTGAAGAGGAAAAAACCATAGAGAAAAAACTGATAACTCCATTATTTTGTCAACTTTCAAAGAGCTACTACAAACCATGTTGGATTTAGAGTTCCAAATTCATGAATCTCTATAGGAGAGAACAGTGAAACCAAAATATAAAAACTGATACTGTAAACGAACGCTTCAACCTAGAAGAACAAAATTTGGTGAACCAAGTGAGATTGTGTACTTATCATTACCACCAAGTACTATCAACATTGGGTCAAAAAATATTTGCTGTTATTTTGGAAACTCGTAATTTATTGGAAGCTTGGCAACCCCTTTCAATGGAACTGCTTTTCCACAGTCTATGCTTAGGGCTACATGAAGCGGAAACAAATCATAGAGACAAAACTGAGAACTCCTTTTTTTTGTCAAGTTTCAAAGAGCTACTACAAACCATGTTGGATTTAGAGTTCCAAATTCATCTATCTATATAGGAGAGAACAGAGTGAAACCTAAATATTAAATATTTACTGTAGACCAACGATTCAAAGGAGAAGAACAAAATTTGGTGAGGGAAGTGTGATTTTTGTACAGATCATTACCACCAAGTATCATCGACATTGGGTGAAAAAATATTTAATGGTATCTCAGAAACTCTTTATTTCGTAGAAGCTTGGCAACCCCTCTCAATGAAAGTGCTTTTCCACAGTCTGTGCCTAGGACTACTTGAAGAGGAAACAAACAATAGAGACAAAACTGAGAACACTTTCATTTTGTCAAGTTTCAAAGAGCTACTACAAATCATGTTGGATTTAGAGTTCCAAATTCATCTATCTATATATGAGAGAACAGAGTGACCTAAAAATAAAAACTGCTACTGAAAACGAACGCTTCAACCTAGAAGAACAAAATTTGGTGAGTCAAGTGGGATTTGTGTACCGATCATTACTACCAAGTATCATCAAGATTGGGTGAAAAATACTTGCTGGTATTTCTGAAACTTGTTATTTCTTAAAACCTTGGCAACCACTGTCAATGAAAGTGCTTTTCCACATTCTGTGCCTAGGGCGACTTGAAAAGGAAACAAACCATAGAGACAAAACTGAAAACTCCTTCATTTGTCAACTTTCAAAGAGCTACTACAAACCATGTTGGATTTAGGGTTCCAAATTCATCTATCTATATAGGAGAGAACAGAGTGAAACCTAAAATAAAAACTGCTACTGTAAACGAACGCTTCAACCTAGAAGAACAAAATTTGGTGAGTCAAGTGGGATTTGTGTACCAATCATTACCACCAAGTATCATCAAGATTGGGTGAAAAAATATTTGCTGGTATTTCGGAAACTCGTTATTTCTTAGAAGCTTGGCAACCCCTCTCAATGAAAGTTCTTTTCCACAGTCTGTGCCAGGGCGACTTGAAATGGAAACAAACCATAGAGACAAACGGAAAACTCCTTTAATTTGTGAAGTTTCAAAGAGCTATTACACACCATGTTGGATTTTGAGTTCAAAATTCATCTATCTATATAGGAGAGAACAGAGAGAAACCTAAATATAAAAACTGCTACTGTAAACGAACGCTTCAACCGAAAAGAACAAACTTGGTGAGCCAAGTGGGATTTGTGTACTGATCATTACAACGAAGTATCATCAACATTGGGTGAAAAAATATTTGGTGGTATTTCGGAAACTCGTAATTTCTTGGAAGCTTGGCAACCCCGTTCAATGAAAGTGCTTTTCCACAGTCTCTGCTTAGGCTACATGAATCCGAAACAAATCATAGAGACAAAAATGAGAACTCCTTTATTTTGTCAAGTTTCAAAGAGCTACTACAAACCATGTTGGATTTAGAGTTCCAAAATCATCTATCTATATAGGAGAGAACAGAGGGAAACTAAAAATATAAACTGCTACTGTAATCGAACGCTTCAACCTAGAAGAACAAAATTTGGTGAGTCAAGTGGGATTTTTGTACCGATCATTACCACCAAGTATCATCAAGATTGGGTGAAAAAATATTTGCTGGTATTTCGGAAACTCGTTATTTCTTAAAACCTTGGCAACCACTGTCAATGAAAGTGCTTTTCCAAATTCTGTGCCTAGGGCGACTTGAAGAGGAAACAAACCATAGAGACAAAACTGAGAACTCCTTTATTTTGTCAACTTTCAAAGAGCTACTACAAACCTTGTTGGATTTAGGGTTCCAAATTCATCTATCTATATAGGAGAGAACAGAGTGAAACATAAAAATAAAAACTGCTACTGTAAACGAACGCTTCAACCTAGAAGAACAAAATTTGGTGAGGCAAGTTGGATTTGTGTACTTGTCAGTACCACCATGTATCATCAACATTGGGTGAAAAAATATTTGCTGGTATTTCGGAAACTCGTAATTTCTTTTAAGCTTGGCAACTCCTTTCAATGAAAGTGCTTTTCCCCAGTCTCTGCTTAGGGCTAAATGAAGCGGAAACAAATCATAGAGACAAAAATAAAAACTCCTTTATTTTGTCAAGTTTCCAAGAGCTACAACAAATCATGTTGGATTTAGAGTTCCAAATTCATCTATCTATATAGGAGAGAACAGAGGGAACTTAAAAATATAAACTGCTACTGTAAACGAACGCTTCAACCTAGAAGATCAAAATTTGGTGAGTCAAGTGGGCTTTGTGTACCAATCATTACCACCAAGTATCATCAAGATTGGGTGAAAAAATATTTGCTGGTATATCGGAAACTCGTTATTTCTTAGAAGCTTGGCAACCCCTCTCAATGAAAGTTCTTTTAAACAGTCTGTGCCTAGGATTACTTGAAGAGGAAACAAACCATTTAGAAAAAACTGTGAACTCCTTTATTTTGTCACGTTTCAAAGAGCTACTACAAACCATGTTGGATTTAGACTTCCAAATTCATCTATCTATAAGAGACAACAGAGTGAAACATAAAAATAAAAACTGCTTCTCTAAACGAACGCTTCAACCAAGAAGAACAAAATTTGGTGAGCCAAGTGGGATTTGTGTACCGATTAATACTACCAAGTATCATCAAGATTGGGGGAAAAATATTTTCTGGTATTTCAGAAACTCGTTATTTCTTAGAAGCTTGGAAACCCCTCTCAATGAAAGTTCTTTCCACAGTCTGTGCCTAGGGATAATTGAAGAGGAAACAAAACATAGAGAAAAAACTGAGAACTCCTTTATTTTGTCATGTTTCAAAGAGCTACTAAAAACCATGTTGGATTTAGAGTTCCAAATTCATCTATCTATATAGCAGAGAACAGAGTGAAACCTAAAAATAAAAAACTTTTACTGTAAACGTAGGCTTCAACCTAGAAGAGCAAAATTTGGTGAGCCAAGTAGGATTTGTGGACTTGTCATTACCTCCACGTTTCATCAACATTGGGTGAAAAAATATTTGGTGGTTTTTCGGAAACTCGTAATTTCTTTGAAGCTTGGCAACCCCTTTCAATGAAAGTGCTTTTCCACAGTCTCTTCTTAGGGCTACATGAAGCGGAAGCAAGTCATAGAGAAAAAACCGAAAACTCCTTTATTTTGTCAAGTTTCAAAGAGCTACTACAAACCATGTTGGATTTAGAGTTCCAAATTCATCTATCTATATAGGAGAGAACAGAGTCAAACCTAAATATGAAAACTGCTTCTGTAAACCAACGCTTCAAACTAGAAGAAGAAAATTTGGTGAGCCAAGTGGGATTTGTGTACTCATCATTACCACCAAGTATCATCAACATTGGGTGAAAAAATATTTGCTGCTATTTCGGAAACTCATAATTTATTGGAAGCTTGGCAACCCCTTTCAATGAAAGTGCTTTCCGACAGTCTCTGCTTAGTGCTACATGAAGTGGAAACAAATCATAGAGACAAAACTGAGAACTCCTTTATTTTGTCAAGATTCAAAGAGCTACTACAAACCATGTTGGATTTAGAGTTCCAAATTCATCTATCTATATAGGAGAGAACAGAGTGAAACCTAATAATAATAACTGCTACTGTATACGAACGCTCCAACTTTGGAGAACAAAATTTGGTGAGCCATGTGGGATTTGTGTACTTGTCATTACCACCACGTATCATCAACATTGGGTGAAAAAATATTTGCTGGTATTTCGGAAACTCGTAATTTATTGGAAGATTGGCAAGCCCTTTCAATGAAAGTGCTTTTCCACAGTCTCTGCTTAGGGCTTCATGAAGCGGAAACAAACCATAGAGACAAAACTGAGAACTCCTTTATTTTGTCAAGTTTCAAAGAGCTACTACAAACCATATTGGATTCAGAGTTTCAAATTCATCTATCTGTATAGGAGAGAAGAAAGAAAAACTAAAAATATAAATTGCTACTGTAAGCGAAAGCTTCAACCTAGAAGAACAAAATTTGGTGAGCCAACTTGGATTGGTGTACTGATCATTACCACCAAGTATCATCAACATTGGGTGAAAAAATATTTGCTTGTATTTCAGAAACTCGTAATTTCTTGGTAGCTTGGAAACCCCTCTCAATGAAAGTGCTTTTCCACAGTCTCTGCTTAGGGCTACTTGAAGGAGAAAAAAATCATAGAGACAAAACTGAGAACTCCTTTCTTTTGTCAAGTTTCAAAGAGCTACTACAAACGATATTGGATTTAGAGTTCCAAATTCATCTGTCTATATAGGAACAGAGTGATACCTAAATATAAAAACTGCTACTGTAAACAAACGCTTCAACCTAGAAGAACAAAATTTGGTGAGCCAAGTGGGATTTGTGTACTGATCATTACGACGAAGTGTCATCAAGATTCGGTGAAAAAATATTTGCTGGTATTTCGGAAACACGTTATTTCTTAGAAGCTTGGCCACCCCTCTCAATGAAAGTGCTTTTCCACAGTCTGTGCCTAGGACTACTTGAACAGGAAACAAAACATAGAGACAAAACTGAGAACTACTTTATTTTCTTAAGTTTCAAAGAGCTACTACAAACCGTGTTTGGTTTAGAGTTCCAAATTCATCTATCTATATAGGAGAGAACAGAGGAAAACCTAAAAATAAAAACTGCTACTGAAAACGAACGCATCAACCTAGAAGAACAAAATTTGGTGAGTCAAGTGGGATTTGTGTAATGATCATTACCACCAAGCATCATCAAGATTCGGTGAAAAAATATTTGCTGGTATTTCGGAAACTCGTTATTTCTTAGAAGCTTGGCAACCCCTCTAAATGAAAGTGCTTTTCCACAGTCTGTGCCTAGGACTACTTGAACAGGAAAAAAAACATAGAGACAAAACTGAGAACTACTTTATTTTCTTAAGTTTCAAAGAGCTACTACAAACCATGTTGAATTTAGAGTTCCAAAGTCATCTATCTATATAGGAGAGAACAGAGGGAAAACTAAAAATAATAACTGCTACTGAAAACGAACGCATCATCCTAGAAGAACAAAATTTGGTGAGTCAAGTGGGATTTGTGTACCGATCATTACCACCAAGTATCATCAAGATAGGGTGAAAAAATATTTGCTGGTATTTCGGAAACTCGTAATTTCTTGGAAGCTTGGAAACCCCTCTCAATGAAAGTGCTTTTTCACCGTCTGAGTCTAGGGCTAATTGAAGAGGCAACAATCCATAGAGAAAAAACTAAGAACTCCTTTATTTTGTCACGTTTTAAAGAGCTACTACAAACCATGTTGGAGTTAGAGTTCCAAATTCATCTATCTATATAGGAGAGAACAGAGTGAAACCTAAATATAAAAACGGCTGCAGTAGACGAACGCTTCAACCTAGAAGAACAAAATTTGGTGAGCCTAGTGGGTTTTGTGTACTGATCATTACCACCAAGTATCATCAACATTGGGTTAAAAAATATTTGCTGGTATTTCGGAAACACGTTATTTTTTAGAAGCTTGGCCACCCCTCTCAATGAAAGTGCTTTTCCACCGTCTGTGCCTAGGGCTACTTGAAGAGGAAACAAACCATAGATACAAAACTGAGAACTCTTTTATTTTGTCAAGTTTCAAAGAGCTACTACAAACCATGTTGGATTTAGAGTTCCAAATTCATCTATCTATATAGCAGAGAACAGAGTGAAACCTAAATATAAAAACTGCTACTGTAGACGAACGCTTCAACCTAGCAGAACAAAATTTGGTGAGCCAAGTGGGATTTGTGTACCGATCAATACCACCAAGTATCATGAATATTGGGTGAAAAAATATTTGCTGGTATTTCGGAAACTCGTAATTTCTTGGAAGCTTGGCAACCCCTCTCAATCAAAGTGCTTTTCCACAGTCTCTGCTTAGGGCTACTTGAAGCAGAAACAAATCATAGAGACAAAACTGAGAACTCCTTTATTTTGTCAAGTTTTAAAGAGCTACTACAAACCATATTGGATTTAGAGTTCCAAATTCATCTGTATATATAGGAGAGAACAGAGTGAAACCTAAATATAAAAACTGCTACTGTAGACGAACGCTTAAACCTAGAGGAACAAAATTTGTTGACCAAGTGGGATTTTTGTACTTGTCATTACCACCACGTATCATCAAGATTGGGTGAGAAAATATATGCTGGTATTTCGGAAACTCGTTATTTCTTGGAAGCTTGGCAACCACTCTCAATGAAAGTGCATTTCCAAAGTCAGTGCCTAGGTCTACCTGAAGAGGAAACAATCCATAGAGACAAAACTGAGAACTCCTTTATTTTGTCAAGTTTCAAAGAGCTACTACAAACCATGTTGGATTTAGTGTTCCAAATTCATCTATCTATATAGGGGAGAACAGAGTGAAACCTAAAAATAAAAACTGCTACTGTAAACGAACGCTTCAACCTAGAAGAACAAAATTTGGTGAGCCAAGTGGGATTTGTGTACTGATCATTACCACCAAGTATCATCAAGTTTCGGTGAAAAAGTATTTGCTGGTATTTCGGAAACTCGTTATTTCTTAGAAGCTTGGCAACCCCACTCAATGAAAGTGCTTTTCCACAGTCTGTGCCTAGGTGTACTTGAAGAGGAAACAAAACATAGAGACAAAGCTGAGAACGACTTTATTTTGTCAAGTTTCAAAGAGCTACTGCAAACCATGGTGGATTTAGAGTTCCAAATTTATTTATCTATATAGGAGAGAACAGAGGGAAAGCTAAATATAAAAACTGCTACAGTAGACGAACGCTTCTACCTAGAAGAACAAAATTTGGTGAGCCAAGTGGGATTTGTGTACTGATCATTACCACCAAGTATCATCAACATTGGGTGAAAAAATATTTGCTGGTATTTCGGAAACTCGTAATTTCTTGGTAGCTTGGAAACCCCTCTCAATGAAAGTGCTTTTCCACAGTCTCTGCTTAGGGCTACTTGAAGCAGAAAAAATCATAGAGACAAAACTGAGAATTCTTTTATTTTGTCAAGTTTCAAAGAGCTACTGCAAACCATGTTGGATTTTGAGTTCCAAATTCATCTATCTATATAGGAGATAACAGAGGGAAACCTAAAAATAAAAACTGCTACTGAAAACGAACGCATCAACCTAGAGGAACAAAATTTGGTGAGTCAAGTGGGATTTGTGTTCCGATCATTACCACCAAGTATCATCAAGATAGGGTGAAAAAATATTTGCTGGTATTTCGGAAACTCGTAAATTCTTGGAAGCTTAGCAACCCCTCTCAATGAAAGTGCTTTTTCAAGGTCTGTGCCTAGGGCTAATTGAAGAGGAAACAAACCATAGAGACAAATCTGAGAACTCCTTTATTTTGTAAAGTTTCAAAGAGCTACTACTAACAATGTTGGATTTATAGTTCTAAATTCATCTATCTATATAGGAGAGAACAGAGTGAAACCTAAAAATAAAAACTGCTACTGAAAATGAACGCATCAACCTAGAAGAACAAAATTTGGTGAGCCAAGTGGGATTTGTTTACTTGTCATTACCACAACGTATGATGAACATTGGGTGAAAAAATATTTGTTGGTATTTCGAAAAGTCGTAATTTCTTGGAAGCTTGGCACCCCTTTCACTGAAAGTGCTTTTCCACAGTCAGGGCCTAGGGCTACTTGAAGAGGAAACAATCCAATGAGACAAAACAAAGAACTTCTTTATTTTGTCAAGTTTCAAAGAGCTACTACAAACCATGTTTGATTTAGAGTTCCAAATTCATCTATCTATATAGGAGAGATCACAGTGTAACCTAAAAATAAAAACTGCTAGTGTAAACGAACGCTTCAACCTAGAAGAACAAAATTTGGTGAGCCAAGTGGGAATTGTGTACTCATCATTACCAAAAAGTATCATCAAGATTCGGTGAAAAAATATTTGTTGGTATTTCGGAAACTCGTTATTTCCTAGAAGCTTGGCAAACCCTCTCAATAAGAGTGCTTTTCCACAGTCTGTGCCTAGGACTACTTGAAGAGGAAACAAAACATAGAGACAAAACTCAGAACTACTATATTTTTTCAACTTTCAAAGCGCTACTGCAAATCATGGTGGATTTAGAGTTCCAAATTCATCTATCTATATAGCAGAGAACAGAGTGAAACCTAAATATTAAAACTGCTACAGTAGACGAACGCTTCAACCTAGAAGAACAAAATTTGATGAGCCAAGTGGGATTTGTGTACTGATCATTACCACCAAGTATCATCAACATTGGGTGAAAAAAGATTTGCTGGTATTTCGGAAACTCGTAATTTCTTGGAAGCTTGGCAACCCCTCTCAATGAAAGTAATGAAAGTGCTTTTCCACAGTCTCTGCTTAGGGCTACTTGAAGCGGAAACAAATCAGAGAGACAAAACTGAGAACTCCTTTATTTTGTCAAGTTTCAAAGAGCTACTAGAAATCATGTTGGATTTACAGTTCCAAATTCATCTATCTATATAGGAAAGAACAGAGTGCAACCTAAAAATACAAACTGCTACTGTAAAGTAACGCATCAACCTAGAAGAACAAAATTTGGTGAGTCAAGGGGGATTCGTGTACCGATCATTACCACCAAGTATCATCAAGATTCGCTGAAAAAATATTTGCTGGTATTTCGGAAACTCGTAATTTCTTGGAAGGTTGGCAACCCCTCTCAATGAAAGTGCTTTTCCACAGTCAGGGCCTAGGGCTACTTCAAGAGGAAACAATCCGTAGAGACAAAACAAAGAACTCCTTTATTTTGTCAAGTTTCAAAGACCTACTACAAACCATGTTTGATTTAGAGTTCCAAATTCATCTATCTATATAGGAGAGATCAGAGTGAAACCTAAAAATAAAAACTGCTACTGTAAACGAACGCTTCAACCTAGAAGAACAAAATTTGGTGAGCCAAGTGGGATTTGTGTACTGATCATTACCACCAAGTATCATCAAGATTCGGTGAAAAAATATTTGTTGGTATTTCGGTAACTCGTTATTTCCCAGAAGCTTGGCAAACCCTCTCAATAAAAGTGCTTTTCCACAGTCTGTGCTTAGGGCTACTTGAAGAGGAAACAAACCATAGAGACAAATCTGAGAACTCCATTATTTTGTCAAGTTTCAAAGAGCTACTGCAAACGATATTGGATATAGAGTTCCAAATTCATCTATCTATATAGGAGAGATCAGAGTGAAACCTAAAAATAAAAACTGCTACTGTAAACGAACGCTTCAACCTAGAAGAACAAAATTTGGTGAGCCAAGTGGGATTTGTGTACTGATCATTACCACCAAGTATCATCAAGATTCGGTGAAAAAATATTTGTTGGTATTTCGGTAACTCGTTATTTCCCAGAAGCTTGGCAAACCCTCTCAATAAAAGTGCTTTTCCACAGTCTGTGCTTAGGGCTACTTGAAGAGGAAACAAACCATAGAGACAAATCTGAGAACTCCATTATTTTCTCAAGTTTCAAAGAGCTACTGCAAACGATATTGGATATAGAGTTCCAAATTCATCTATCTATATAGGAGAGATCAGAGTGAAACCTAAAAATAAAAACTGCTACTGTAAACGAACGCTTCAACCTAGAAGAACAAAATTTGGTGAGACAAGTGGGATTTGTGTACTGATCATTACCACCAAGTATCATCAAGTTTCGGTGAAAAGTTTTTGCTGGTATTTCGGAAACACTTTATTTCTTAGAAGCTTGGCAAACCAACTCAATGAAAGTGCTTTTCCACAGTCAGGGCCTAGGGCTACTTGAAGAGGAATCAATCCATAGAGACAAAACAAAGAACTCCTTTATTTTGTCAAGTTTCAAAGAGCTACTACAAACCATGTTGGATTTAGAGTTCCAAATTCATCTACCTATATAGGAGAGAACAGAGTAAAACCTAAAAATAAAAACTGATACAGTAGACGAACGCTTCAACTCAGAAGAACAAAATTTGATGAGTCAAGTGGGATTTGTGTACTGATCACTACCACCAAGTATCATCAACATTGGGTCAAAAAAGATTTGCTGGTATTTCGGAAAATTGTTATTTCTTAGAAGCTTGGCAACCACTCTCAATGAAAGTGCTTTTCCACCGTCTGTGTCTAGGGCTACTTAAAGAGGAAACAAACCATAGAGACAAAACTGAGAACTCCTTTATTTTGTCAAGTTTCAAAGAGCTACTACAAACCATGTTGGATTTAGAGTTCCAAATTCATCTATCTGTATAGCAGAGAACAGAGTGAAACCTAAATATAAAAACTGCTACTGTAGACGAACGCTTCAACTTAGCAGAACAAAATTTGGTGAGCCAAGTTGGATTTGTGTACCGATCAATACCAGCAAGTGTCATGAATATTGGGTGAAAAAATATTTGCTGGTATTTCGGAAACTCGTAATTTCTAGGAAGCTTGGCAACGCCTCTCAATGAAAGTGCTTTTCCACAGTCTCTGCTTAGGGCTACTTGAAGCGGAAACAAATCATAGAGACAAAACTGAGAACTCCTTTATTTTGTCAATTTTCAAAGAGCTACTACAAACCATATTGGATTTAGAGTTCCAAATTCATCTGTCTATATAGGAGAGAACAGAGTGAAACCTAAATATAAATACTGCTAGTGAAAACGAACGCTTCAACCAAGAAGAACAAAATTTGATGAGCCAAGTGGGATTTGTGTACTGATCATCACCACCAAGTATCATCAAGATTGGGTGAGAAAATATTTGCTGGTATTTCGGAAACTCGTTATTTCTTAGAAGCTTGGCAACCCCTCTCAATGAGAGTGCTTTTCCACAGTCTGTACCTAGGGCTACTTGAAGAGGAAACAAACCATTGAGTCAAAACTGAGAACTCCTTTATCTTGTCAAGCTTCAAAGAGCTACTACAAACCATGTTGGATTTAGAGTTCCAAATGCATCTGTCTATATAGGAGAGAACAGAATGAAACCTAAAAATAAAAACTGTTAATGTAAACGAACGCTTCACCTAGAAGAACAAAATTTGTTAGCCAAGTGGGATTTGTGTACTGATCATTACCACCGAGTATCATAAAGATTCGGTGAAAAAATATTTGCTAGTATTTCGGAAACTCGTTATTTCTTAGAAGTTTGGCAACCCCTCTCAATGAAAGTGCTTTTCCACAGTCTGTGCCTAAGACTACTTGAAGAGGAAACAAAACATAGAGACAAAACTGAGAACTACTTTATTTTGTCAAGTTTCAAAGAGCTACTGCAAACCGTGTTGGATTTAGAGTTCCAAATTCATCTATCTATATAGGAGAGAACAGAAGGAAACCTAAAAATAAAACTGCTACAGTAGACGAACGCTTCAACACAGAAGAACAAAATTTGGTGAGCCAAGTGGGATTTGTGTACTTATCATTACCACCAAGTATCATCAAGATTGGGTGAAAAAATATTTGCTGGTATTTCGGAAACTCGTTATTTCTTAGAAGCTTGGCAACCCCTCTCAATGAAAGTGCTTTTCCACAGTCTGTGCCAGGGCTACTTGAAGAGGAATCAAACTATAGAGAAAAAACTGAGAACTCCTTTATTTTGTCAAGTTTCAAAGAGCTACTACAAACCATGTTGGATTTAGAGTTCCAAATTCATCTATCTATATAGCAGAGAACAGAGTGAAACCTAAAAATAAAAACAGCTACTGAAAACGAACGCATCAACCTAGAAGAACAAAATTTGGTGAGTCAAGTGGGATTTGTGTACTGATCATCACCACCAAGTATCATCAAGATTGGGTGAAAAAATATTTGCTGGTATTTCGGAAACTCGTAATTTCTTGGAAGCTTGGCAACCCCTCTCAATGAATGTGATTTCCACAGTCACTGATTAGGGCTACTTGAAGCGGAAACAATTCATAGAGACAAAACTGAGAACTCCTTTATTTTGTCAACTTTCAAAGAGCTACTACAAACCATGTTGGATTTAGAGTTCCAACTTCATCTATCTATATAGGAGAGAAGAGAGTGAAACCTAAAAATAAAAACTGCTACGGTAGACGAACGCTTCAACCTAGAAGAACAAAATTTGATGAGCCAAGTGGGATTTGTGTACTGATCATTACCACCAAGTATCATCAACATTGGGTGAAAAAATATTTGCTGGTATTTCAGAAACTCCTTATTTCTTAGAAGCTTGGCAACCTCTATCAATGAAAGTGCTTTTAAACAGTCTGTGCCTAGGACTACTTGAAGAGGAAACAATATATAGAGACAAAACTGAGAACTACTTTATTTTTTCAAGTTTCAAAGAGCTTCTGCAAACCATATTGGATTTAGAGTTCCAAATTCATCTATCTATATAGGAGAGAACAGAGTGAAACCTAAATATAAAAACTGCTACTGTAGACGAACGCTTCAACCTAGAAGAACAAAAATTTGTGAGCCAAGTGGGATTTGTGGACCGTTCATCACCACCAAGTATCATCAGGATTGGGTGAAAAAATATTTGCTGGTATTTCAGAAACTCGTTATTTCTTAGAATCTTGGCAACCCCTCTCAATGAAAGTGCTTTTCCAAAGTCTGAGACTAGGGCTACTTGAAGAGGAAACAAACCATAGAGACAAAACTGGGAACTCTTTTATTTTGACAAGTTTCAAAGAGCTACTACAAGCCATGTTGGATTTAGAGTTCCAAATTCATCTACCTATATAGGAGAGAACAGAGTGAAACCTAAAAATAAAAAATGCTACCGTAGACGAACACTTTAACCTAGAAGAACAAAATTTGGTGAGCCTAGTGGGATTTGTGTACTGATCATTACCACCAAGTATCATCCACATTTGGTGAAAAAAATATTTGCTGGTATTTCGGAAACTCGTAATTTCTTTGAAGCTTGGCAACCCCTCTCAATGAAAGTGCTTTTCCACAGTCAGTGATTAGGGCTACTTAAAGAGGAAACAATCCATAGAGACAAAACTGAGACCTCCTTTATTTTGTCAAGTTTCAAAAGCTACTACAAACCATGTTGGATTTAGAGTTCCAAATTTATCTATCTATATAGGAGAGAACAGAGTGAAACCTAAAAGTAAAACTGCTATTTTAAACGAACGCATCAACCTAGCAGAACAAAATTTGGTGAGCCAAGTGGGATTTGTGTACTGATCATTACCACCAAGTATCATGAAGATTGGGTGAAAAAAATATATGCTGGTATTTCGGAAACTCGTTATTTCTTAGAAGCTTGGCAACCCCTTTCAATGAAAGAGCTTTTCCACAGTGTGTGCCTAGGACTACTTGAAGAGGAAACAAACCATAGAAACAAAACTGAGAACTCCTTTATTTTTTCAAGTTTCAAAGAGCTACTACAAACCATGTTGGATTGAGAGTTCCAAATTCATCTATCTATATAGGAGAGAACAGAGTGAAACCTAAAAATAAAAACTGCGACTGTAAACGAACGCTTCAACCTTGAAGAACAAAATTTGGACAGCCAAGTGGGAATGGTGGACTTGTCATTACCACCACGTATCATCAATTGGGTGAAAAAATATTTGCTGGTATTTCGGAAACTCGTAATTTCTTGGAAGCTTTGCAACCTCATTCAATGAAAGTGCTTTTCCACAGTCTCTGCTTAGGTCTACATGAAGCGAAAACAAATCATTGAGACAAAACTGAAAACACATTTATTTTGTAAAGATTCAAAGAGCTACTACAAACAATGTTGGATTTAGAGTTCCAAATTCATCTATCCATATATTAGAGAACAGAGTGCAACCTAAAAATGAAAACTGCTACTGTAAACGAACGCTTCAACATAGAACAAAATTTGGTGAGCCAAGTGGGATTTGTGAACTTGTCATTACCACCACGCATCATCAAGATTGGGTGAAAAAATATTTGCTGGTATTTCGGAAACTTGTAATTTGTTGGAACCCTGGCAACACCTCTCAAGGAAAGTGCTTTTCCACAGTCACTGCTTAGGGCTACTTGAAGCGGAAAAAAATCATAGAGACAAAACTGAGAACTCCTTTATTTTGTCAAGTTTCAAAGAGCTACTAAAAACCATGTTGGATTTAGAGTTCCAAATTCATCTATCTATATAGGAGAGAACAGAGTGCAACCTAAAAATGAAAACTGCTAATGTAAAAGAACGCTTCAACCTAGAAGAACAAAATTTGGTGAGCCAAGTGGGATATGTGGACTTGTCATTACCACCACGCATCATCAAGATTGGGTGAAAAAATATTTGCTGGTATCTCAGAAACTCGTATTTTCTTGGAAGCTTGGAAACCCCTCTCATTGAAAGTGCTTTTCCAACGTCTGTGCCTAGGGCTACTTGAAGAGGAAACAAACCATAGAGACAAAACTGAGAACTCCTTTATTTTGTCAAGTTTCAAAGAGCTACTACAAACCATGTTGGATTTAGAGTTCCAAATTCATCTATCTATATAGCAGAAAACAGAGTGAAACCTAAATATAAAAACTGCTACTGTAGACGAACGCTTCAACCTAGAAGAACAAAATTTGGTGAGCCAAGTAAGATTTGTGTACCGATCATTACCACCAAGTATCATCAAGATTGGGTGTAAAAATATTTGCTGGTATTTCGCAATCTCGTAATTTCTTGGTACCTTGGCAACCCATGTCAATGAAAGTGCTTTTCCACAGACTCTGCTTAGGGCTACACTGAAGCGAAAACAAATCATAGAGACAAAACTGAGAACTCCTTTATTTGGTCAAGTTTCAAAGAGCTACTACAAACCATGTTGGATTTAGAGTTCCAAATTCATCTATATATATAGGAGAGAACAGAGTGAAACCTAAAAATAAAAACTGCTACTGTAGACGAATGCTTGAACCTAGAAGAACAAAATTTGGTGAGCCAAGTGGAATTTGTGTACTTGTCCTTACCACCAAGTACCAGCAAGATTGGGTGAAAAAATATTTGCTGGTATTTCGGAAACTCATTATTTCTTAGAAGCTTGGCAACCCCTCTCAATGAAAGTGCTTTTCCACAGTCAGTGCCAGGGCTAATTGAAGAAGAAACAAACCATAGAGACAAAACTGAGAAGTCCTTTATTTTGTCAAGTTTCAAAGAGCTACTACAAACCCTGTTTGATTTAGAGTTCCAAATTCATCTATCTCTATAGGAGAGAACAGAGTGAAACCTAAAAATAAAACCTGCTACTGAAAACGAACGCATCAACCTAGAAGAACAAAATTTGGTGAGTCAAGTGGGATTTGTGTACCGATCATTACCACCACGTATCATCAACTTTGGGTGAAAAAATATTTGCTGGAATTTCGGAAACTCGTAATTGCTTGGAAGTTTGGCCACCCCTCTCAATGAAAGTGCTTTTCCACAGTCTGTGCCTAGGACTACTTGAAGAGGGAACAAATCATAGAGACACAACTGAGAACTCCTTTACTTGTTAAGTTTCAAAGAGCTACTACAAACCATGTTGGATTTAGAGTTCCAAATTCATCTATCTATATAGGAGAGAACAGAGTGAAACCTAAAAATAAAAACTGCTACTGTAGACGAATGCTTCAACCTAGAAGAACAAAATTTGGTGAGCCAAGTAGGATTTGTGTACTTGTCCTTACCACCAAGTATCATCAAGTTTGGGTGAAAAAGTATTTGCTGGTATTTCGGAAACTCGTTATTTCTTAGAAGCTTGGCAACCCCTCTCAATGAAAGTGCTTTTCCTCAGTCTGTGCCAGGGCTACCTGAAGAGGAATCAAACCATAGAGACAAAACTGAGAACTCCTTAATTTTGTTAAGTTTCAAAGAGCTACTACAAACCATGTTGGATTTAGAGTTCCAAATTCATCTATCTATATAGGAGAGAACAGAGTAAAACCTAAAAATAAAAACTGCTACTGTAAACGAACGCTTCAACCTAGAAGAACAAAATTTGGTGAGCCAAGTGGAATTTGTGGACTTGTCATTACCACCAAGTATCATCACGATTAGGTGAAAAAATATTTGCTGGAATTTCGGAAACAAGTAATTTCTTGGAAGCTTGGCAACCTCTCTCAAGGAAAGTGCTTTTCCACAGTCACTGCTTAGGGCTACTTGAAGCGGAAACAAATCATAGAGACAAAACTGAGAACTCCTTTATTTTGTCAAGTTTCAAAGAGCTACTACAAACCATGTTGGATTTAGAGTTCCAAATTCATCTATGTATATAGCAGAGAACAGAATGAAACCTAAATATAAAAATTGCTACTGTAGAAGAACGCGTCAACCTAGAAGTACAAAATTTGGTGAGCCAAGTTGGATTTGTGTACTGATAATCACCACCAAGTATCATCAACATTGGGTGACAAAATATTTGCGGGTATTTCGGAATCTCGTAATTTCTTGGAAGCTTGGCAACCCCTTTCAAAGAAAGGGCTTTCCCACAGTCTCTGCTTAGGGCTACATGAAGCGGAAACAAATCATAGAGAAAAAACAGTGACTCCTTTAATTTGTCAAGTTTCAAAGAGCTACTACAAACCATATTGGATTTAGAGTTCCAAATTCATCTATCTATATAGGAGAGACCAGAGTGAATCCTAAATATAAAAACTGCTACTGTAGACGAACGCTTCAACCTAGAAGAACAAAATTTGGTGAGCCAGGTGGGATTTGTGTACTGATCATTACCACCAAGTTTCATCAAGATACGGTGAAAAAATATTTGCTGGTATTTCAGAAACTCGTAATTTCTTGGAAGGTTGGCAACCCCTCTCAATGAAAGTGCTTTTTCACAGTCTCTGCTTAGGGCTACTTGAAGCGGAAACAAATCATAGAGACAAAACTGAGAACTACTTTATTTTGTCACGTTTCAAAGAGCTACTGCAAACCATGTTGGATTTAGAGTTCCAAATTCATCTATCTATATAGGAGAGAATAGAGGGAAACCTAACAATAAAACTGCTTCAGGAGACGAACGCTTCAACCTAGAATAACAAAATTTGGTGAGCCAAGTGTGATTTTTGTATTGATCATTACCACCAAGTATTATCAACATTGGGTGAAAAAATATTTGCTGGTATTTCGGAAACTTGTTATTTCTTAGAAGCTTTGCAACCCCTCTCAATGAAAGTGCTTTTCCACCGTCTGTGCCTAGGGCTACTTGAAGAGGAAACAAACCATAGAGACAAACCTGAGAACTCCTTTATTTTGTCAAGTTTCAAAGAGCTACTGCAAACCATGTTGGATTTAGAGTTCCAAATTCATCTATCTATATAGGAGAGAACAGAGTGTAACCTAAATATAAAAACTGCTACTTTATACGAAGGCTTCAACCTAGAAGAACAAAATTTGGTGAGCCAAGTGGGATTTGTGTACTGATCATTACCACCAAGTATCATCAAGATTGGGTGAAGAGAAATTTGCTGGTATTTCGGAAACTCGTTATTTCTTAGAAGCTTGGCAACCCCTCTCAATGAAAGTGCTTTTCCACAGTCTGTGCCTAGGGCTACTTGAAGAGGAAACAAACCATGGAGATAAAACAGAGAACTCCTTTATTTTGTCAAGTTTCAATGAGCCACTACAAACCATGTTGGATTTAGAGTTTCAAATTCATCTATCTATATAGGAGAGAACAGAGTGAAACCTAAAAATAAAAACTGCTACTGTAGACGAACGCTTCAACCAAGAAGAACAAAATTCGGTGAGTCAAGTGGGATTTGTGTACCGATCGTAAACACCAAGTATCATCAAGTTTGGGTGAAAAATATTTGCTGGTATTTCGGAAACTCGTAATTTGTTGGAACCTTGGCAACCCCTCTCAAGGAAAGTGCTTTTCCACAGTCACTGCTTAAGGCTACTTGAAGCGGAAACAAATCATAGAGACAAAACTGAGAACTCTTTCATTTTGCCAAGTTTCAAAGAGCTACTACAAACCATGTTGGATTTAGAGTTCCAAATTCATCTATCTATATAGGAGAGAACAGAGTGAAACCTAAATATAAAAATTGCTACTGTAGACGAACGCTTCAACCTAGAAGAACAAAATTTGGTGATCCAAGTGGGATTTGTGAACTGATCATTACCACCAAGTATCATCAAGATTGGGTGAAAAAATATTTGCTGGTATTTCGGAAACTCGTTCTTTCTTCGAAGCTTGGCAACCCCTCTCAATGAAAGTGCTTTTCCACAGTCTGTGCCTAGGACTACCTGAAGAGGAAACAAACAATAGAGAAAAAACTGAGAACTCCTTTATTTTGTCAAGTTTAAAAGAGCTACTGCAAACCATGTTGGATTTAGAGTTCCAAATTCATCTATCAATATAGGAGAGAACAGAGTGAAACCTAAATATAAAAACTGCAACTGTAGACGAACATGTCAACGTAGAAGAACAAAATTTGGTGAGCCAAGTGGGATTTGTGTATTGATCATTACCCCTAAGTATCATCAAGGTTGGGTGAAAATATATTTGCTGGTATTTCGGAAACTCGTTATTTCTTAGAAGCTTGGCAACCCCTCTCAATGAAAGTGCTATTCCACAGTCTGTGCCTAGGGCTACTTCAAGAGGAAACAAACCATAGAGACAAAACTGAGAACTCCTTTATTTTGTTAAGTTTCAAAGTGCTAACAAACCATGTTGGATTTAGAGTTCCAAATTCATCTATTTATATAGGAGAGAACAGAGTGAAACCTAAATATAAAAACGGCTACTGTAGACGAAGGCTTCTACCTAGAAGAAGAAAATTTGGTGAGCCAAGTGGGATTTGTTTACTGATCATTACCACCAAGTATCCTCAACATTGGGTGAAAAAATATTTGCTGGTATTTTGAAATCTCCTAATTTCTTGGAAGCTTGGCAACCCCTTTCAATGAAAATGCTTTTCCACAGTCTCTGCTTATGGCTACGTGAAGTGGAAACAAACCATAGAGACAAAACTGAGAAATCCTTTCTTTTGTCAAGTTTCAAAGAGCTACTACAAACCATGTTGGATTTAGAGTTCCAAATTCATCTATCTATATAGGAGAGAAGAGAGTGAAACCTAAAAATAAAAACAGCTACTGTAAACGAACGCTTCAACCTAGGAGAACAAAATTTGGTGAGCCAAGTGGGATTTGTTTACTTGTCATTACCACCACGGATCATCAACATTGGATGAAAAAATATTTGCTGGTATTTAGGAAACTCGTAATTTATTGGAAGCTTGGCAACCCCTTTCAATGAAAATGCTTTTCCACAGTCTGTGCCTAGGGCTACTTGAAGAGGAAACAAACCATAGAGACAAAACTGAGAACTCCTTTATTCTGTGAAGTTTCAAAGAGCTATTACACACCATGTTGGATTTAGAGTTCCAAATTCATCTATCTATATAGGAGAGAACAGAGTAAAACCTAAAAATAAGAACTGCTACTCTAAATGAATGCTTCAACCTTGAAGAACAAAATTTGGTTGAGCCATGTGGGATTTGTGTACTTGTCATTACCACGACGTATCATCAAGATTGGGTGAAAAAATATTTGCAGGTATTTCGGAAACTCGCAATTTCTTGGAAGATTGGCAACACCTCTCAATGAAAGTGCTTTTCCACAGTTTCTTCTTAGGGCTACATGAAGCGGAAACAAATCATAGAGAAAAAACTGAGAACTCCTTTATTTTGTTAAGTTTCAAAGAGCTACTACAAACCATGTTGGATTTAGAGTTCCAAATTGATCTATCTATATAGGAGAGAACAGAGTGAAACCTAAATATAAAAACTGCTACTGTAGACGAACGCTTCAACACAGAAGAACAAAATATGGTGAGCCAAGTGGGATTTGTGTACTGATCATTACCACCAATTATCACCAACATTGGGTGAAAAAATATTTGCTGGTATTTCGGCAACTTGTTATTTCTAAGAAGCTTGGCAACCCCTCTCAATGAAAGTGCTTTTCCACAGTCTGTGCGTAGGGCTACTTGAAGAGGAAACAAACCATAGAGACAAAACTGAGAACTCCTTTATTTTGTCAAGTTTCAAAGAGCTACTGCAAACCATGTTGGATTTAGAGTTCCAAATTCATCTATCTATATAGGAGAGAACAGATTTAAACCTAAAAATAAAAACTGCTACTGTAAACGAACGCTTGAACCTAGAAGAACAATATTTGGTGAGGTAAGTGGGATTTGTGTACTTGTCATTACCGCACGTATCATCAACATTGGGTGAGAAAATATTTGCTGATATTTCGGAAACACAAAATTTCTTGGAAGCTTGGCAACCCCTTTCAATGAAAGTACTTTTCCACAGTCTCTGCTTAGGGCTACATGAAGCGGAAACAAATCTTAGAGACAAAACACAAAACTACTTTTTTTGTCAAGGTTCAAAGAGCTACTACAAACTATGTTGTATTTAGAGTTCCAAATTCATCTATCAATATAGTAGAGAACAGAGTGAAACCTAAATATAAATACTGCTACAGTAGAAGAACGCTTCAACCTAGAAGAACAAAATTTGCTGGGCCAAGTGGGATTTGTCTACCGATCATTACCATCACGTATCATCAACCTTGGCTGAAAAAATATTTGCTGGTTTCGGAAACTCGTTATATCTTAGAAGCTTGGCAACCCCTCTCAATGAAAGTGCTTTTCCACAGTCTGTGCCAAGGGCTACTTGAAGAAAAAACAAACCATAGAGACAAAACTAAGAACTACTTTATTTTGTCATGTTTTAAAGAGCTACTACAAACCATGTTGGATTTAGAGTTCCAAATTCATCTATCAATATAGGAGAGAAAAGAGTGAAACCTATATATAAAAACTGCTACTGTAGACAAACGCGTCAACGTAGAAGAACAAAATTTGGTGAGCCAACTGGGATTTGTGTACTGATCATTACCACCAAGTATCATCAAGATTGGGTGAAAAAATATTTGCTGCTATATAGGAAACTCGTTATTTCTTAAAACCTTGGCAACCCCTCTCAATGAAAGTTGTTTTCACAGTCTGTGCCTAGGGCTACTTGAAGAGGAAACAAACCATAGAGACAAAACTGAGAACTCCTTTAGTTTGTCAAATTTCAAAAGCTACTAAAAACCATGTTGGATTTAGAGTTCCAAATTCATCTATCTATATAGGAGAGAACAGAGTGAAACCTAAAAATAAAAACTGCTACTGTAAATGAACGCTTCAACCTAGAAGAAGAAAATTTGGTGAGCCAAGTGGAATTTGGGTACCGATCATTACCACCACGTATCATCAACATTGGGTGAAAAAATATTTCCTGGTATTTCGGAAACTCGTTATTTCTTAGAAGCTTGGCAACCCCTCTCAATGAAAGTGCTTTTCCACAGTCTGTGCCTAGGGCTACTTGAAGAGGAAACAAACCATAGAGACAAAACTGCGAACTCCTTTATTTTGTCAACTTTCAAAGAGCTACTACAAACCATGTTGGATTTAGAGTTCCAAATTCATCTATCTATATAGGAGAGAACACAGTGATACCTAAAAATAAAAACTGCTACTGTAAACGAACGCTTCAACCTAGAAGAACAAAATCTGGTGAGCCAATGGGATTAGTGTACTTGTCATTACCACCACGTACAATCAACATTGGTTGAAAAAATATTTGCTGGTATTACGGAAACTCGTAATTTTTTGGATGCTTGGCAACCCCTTTCAATGAAAGTGCTTTTCCACAGTCTCTGCTTAGGGCTACATGAAGTGGAAACAAATCTTAGAGACAAAACAGAAAACTACTTTTTTGGTCAAGTTTCAAAGAGCTACTGCAAACCATGTTGTATTTAGAGTTCCAAATTCATCTACCTATATAAGAGAGAACAGAGGGAACTTAAAAATATAAACTGCTACTGTAAACGAACGCTTCAACCTAGAAGAACAAAATTTGGTAAGTCAAGTGGGATTTGTGTACCAATCATTACCACCAAGTATCATCATTGGGTGAAAAAATATTTGCTGGTATTTCGGAAACTCGTTATTTCTTAGAAGCTTGGAAACCCCTCTCGATGAAAGTACTTTTCCAGAGTCTGTGCCTAGGGCTACTTGAAGAGGAAACAAACCATAGAGACAAAACTGAGAACTCCTTTATGTTGCCAAGTTTCAAAGAGCTACTACAAACCATGTTGGATTTAGAGTTCCAAATTCATCTAACTATATAGGAGAGAACCTAGAGAAACCTAATTATGAAAACTGCTACTGTAGATGAACGCTTCAACCTAGAAGAACAAAATTTGGTGAATCAAGTGGGATTTGTGTACTGATCATTACCACAAAGTATCATCAAGATTCGGTGAAAAAATATTTGCTGGTATTTCGGAAACTAGTTTTTTCTTAGAAGCTTGGCAACAACTCTCAATGAAAGTGCTTTTGCACACTCTGTGCCTATGGCTACTTGAAGATGAAACAAACCATAGAGACAAAACTGAGCACTCCTTTATTTTTTCATGTTTCAAAGAGCTACTACAAACCATGTTGGATTTAGAGTTCCAAATTCATCTATCTATATAGGAGAGAACAGAGTGAAACCTAAATATAAAAACTGCCACTGTAAACGAACTCTTCAACCTAGAAGAAGAAAATTTGGTGAGCCAAGTGGGATTTGTGTATTGATCATTACCACCAAGTATCATCATCATTGGGTGAAAAAATATTTGCTGGTATTTCAGAAACTTGTAATTTATTGGAAGATTGGCAACCCTTTCCATGAAAGTGCTTTTCCACAGTCTATGCTTAGGGCTACATGAAGTGGAAACAAATCATAGAGAGAAAACTGAGAACTCCTTTATTTTGTCATGTTTCAAAGAGCTAGTACAAACCATGTTGGATTTAGAGTTCCAAATTCATCTATCTATATAGCAGAGAACAGAGGGAAAACTAAAAATATATACTGCTACGGTAAACGAACGCTTCATCCTAGAAGAAAAAAAATTTGGTGAGTCAAGTGGGATTTGTGTACCGATCATGACCACCATGTATCATCAAGATTGAGTGAAAAAAATATTTTCTGATATTTCAGAAACTACTTATTTCTTAGAAGCTCGGCAACCCCTCTAGATGAAGGTACTTTTCCAGAGTCTGTGCCTAGGGCTACTTGAAGAGTAAAGAAACAATAGAGACAAAACTGAGAACTCCTTTATTTTGTCAAGTTTCAAAGAGCTACTACAAATCATGTTGGATTTAGAGTTCCAAATTCATCTAACTATATAGGAGAGAACATAGAGAAACCTAATTATAAAAACTGCTACTGTAGACTAACGCTTCAACCTAGAAGAACACAATTTAGTGAGCCAAGTGGGAATTGTGTACTGATCATTACTACCAAGTATCATCAAGACTGGGTGAAAAAATATTTGCTGGTATTTCGGAAACTCGTTCTTTCTTAGAAGCTTGGCCACCCCTCTCAATGAAAGTGCTTTTCCACAGTGTGCCCAGGGCTACGTGAAGAGGAAACAAACCATAGAGACAAAACTGAGAACTCCTTTCTTTTGTCAAGTTTCAAAGAGCTACTACAAACCATGTTGGATTTAGAGTTCCAAATTCATCTATCTATATAGGAGAGAACAGAGTGAAACCTAAAAATAAAAACTTCTACAGTAAACGAACGCTTCAACCTAGAAGAAGAAAATTTGGTGAGCCAAGTGGGATTTGTGGACTTGTCATTACCACCACGTATCATCAAGATTGGGTGAAAAAATATTTGCTGGATTTAGGAAAATCGTAATTTCTTGGAAGCTTGGCTACCCCTCTCAATGAAAGTGCTTTTCCACAGTCAGTTCCAAGGGCTACTTGAAGAGGAAATAATCCATAGAGACAAAACTAAGAACTCCTTTATTTTGTCAAGTTTCAAAGAGAAACTGCAAACCATGTTGGATTTAGAGTTCCAAATTCATCTATCTATATAGGAGAGAACAGACTGAAACCTAAATACAAAAACTGATACTGTAGACGAACGCTTCTACCTAGAAGAACAAAATTTATTGAGCCAAGTGGGATTTGTGTACTTGTCATTACCACCACGTATCATCAACGTTTGGTGAAAAAATATTTGCTGGTATGTCGGAAACTCATAATTTCTTGGAAGCTTGGAAACCCCTTTCAATGAAAGTGCTTTTCCACAGTGTCTGCTTAGGGCTACATGAAGCGGAAAGAAATCATATAGACAAAACTGAAAACTCCTTTATTTTGTCAAGTTTCAAAGAGCTACTTCAAACCATGTTGGATTTAGAATTTCAAATTCATCTATCAATATAGGAGAGAACAGATTCAAACCTAAATATAAAAATTGCTACTGTAGACGATCGCTTCAACCTAGAAGAACAAAATTTGGTGAGCCAAGTTGGATTTGTGGACTTGTCATTACCACCACGTATCATCAAGATTGGGTGAAAAAATATTTGCTGGTATTTCGGAAATTCGTTATTTCTTAGAAGCTTCGCAACCCCTCTCAATGAAAGTGCTTTTCCACAGTCTGTGCCTAGGGCTACTTGAAGAGGAAACAAACCATAGAGACAAAACTGAGAACTTCTTTATTTTGTCAAGTTTCAAAGAGCTACTACAAACCATGTTGGATTTAGAGTTCCAAATTCATCTATCAAATTAGGAGAGAACAGAGTGCAACCTAAAAATGAAAACTGCTACTGTAAACGAACGCTTCAACCTAGAAGAACAAAATTTGGTGAGCCAAGTGGGATTTGTGGAATTGTCATTACCACCACGTATCATCAAGATTGGGTGAAAATATATTTGCTGGTATTTCGGAAACTCGTATTTTCTTGGAGGCTTGGCAACCCCTCTCAATGAAAGTGCTTTTCCACCGTCTGTGCCTAGGGCTACTTGAAGAGGAAACAAACCATAGAGACAAAACTGAGAACTCCTATATTTTGTCAACTTTCAAAGAGCTACAATAAACCATGTTGAATTTAGAGTTCCAAATTCATCTATCTATATAGGAGAGAACAGAGGGAAATCTAAAAATATAAACTGCTACTGTAAACGAACGCTTCATCATTGAAGAACAAAATTTGGTGAGTCAAGTGGGATTTGTGTACCGATCATGACCACCAACTATCATCAAGATTTGGTGAAAAAATATTTGCTGATATTTCGGAAACTCGTTATTTTTAGAGGCTTGGCAACCCCTCTTATTGAAAGTGCTTTACCACAATCTGTGACTAGGGCTACTTGAAGAGGAAACAAACCATAGAGACAAAACTGAGAACTCCTTTATTTTGTCAAGTCTCAAAGAGCTACTACGAACCATGTTGGATTTAGAGTTCCAAATTCATCTATCTATATAGGAGAGAACAGAGGGAAAACTTAAAATATAAACTGCTACTGTAAACGAACTCTTCAACCTAGAAGAACAAAATTTGGTGAGCCAAGTGGGATTTATGTACTGATCATTACCACCACATATCATCAACATTGGGTGAAAAAAATATTTGCTGCTATTTCGGAAACTCGTATTTTCTTGGAAGCTTGGCAACCCCCATCAATGATAGTGCTCTTCCATAGTCTCTGCTTAGGGATACATGGAGCGGAAACAAATCATTGAGACAAAACTGTAAACTCCATAATTTGGTCACGTTTCAAAGAGCCACTACAAACCATGTTCGATTTAGAGTTCCAAATTCATCTGTCTATATAGGAGAGAACAGAGTGAAACCTAATTATAAAAACTGCTACTGTAGTCGAACGCTTCAACCTAGAAGAACAAAATTTGGTGAGCCAAGTGGGATTTGTGTACTTGTCATTACCACCACGTATCATCAACATTGGGTGAAAAAATATTTGCTGGTATTTCGGAAACTTGTAATTTCTTGGGAAGCTTGGCAACCCCTCTCAATGAAAGTGCTTTTCCACAGTCTCTGCTTAGGGCTACACTGAAGCGGAAACAAATCATAGAGACAAATCTGAGAACTCCTTTATTTTGTCAAGTTTCAAAGAGCTACTACAAACCATGTTGGATTTAGAGTTCCAAATTCATCTATCGATATAGGAGAGAACAGAGTGAAACCTAAAAATAAAAACTGCTACTGTAAACGAACGCATCAACCTAGAAGAACAAAATTTGGTGAGTCAAGTGGGATTTGTGTACCGATCATTACCACAAAGTATCATCAAGATTGGGTAAAAAAATATTTGCTGGTATTTCGGAAACTCGTAATTTCTTGGAAGCTTGGCAACCCCTCTCAATGAAAGTGCTTTTCCACAGTCCCTGCTTAGGGCTACATGAAGCGGAAACAAATCATAGAGACAAAAGTGAGAACTCCTTTATTTTGTCAAGTTTCAAAGAGCTACTACAAACCATGTTGGATTTAGAGTTCCAAATTCATCTATCTGTATAGGAGAGAACAGATTGAAACCTAAAAATAAAAACTGTTACTGTAAACGAACGCTTCACCTAGAAGAACAAAATTTGGAGAGCCAAGTGGGATTTGTGTACTGATCATTACCACCAAGTATCATCAAGATTTGGTGAAAAAATATTTGCTGGTATTTCGGAAACTCGTTATTTCTTAGAAGCTAGGCAACCCCTCTCAATGAAAGTGCTTTTCCACAGTCTGTGCCAGAGCTACTTGAAGAGGAAACAAACCATAGAGACAAAATTTAGAACTCCTTTATGTTGTCAAGTTTCAAAGAGCTACTACAAACCATGTTGGATTTTGAATTCCAAATTCATCTATCTATATAGGAGAGAACAGAGTAAAACCTAAAATTAAAAACTGCTACTGAAAACGAACGCTTCAACCTAGAAGAACAAAATTTGGTGAGCCAAGTGGGATTTGTGTACTTGTCATTACCAGCACGTATCATCAAGATTGGGTGAAAAAATATTTGCTGCTATTTCGGAAACTCGTATTTTCTTTGAAGCTTGGCAACCCCCATCAAAGATAGTGCTCTTCCATAATCTCTGCTTAGAGCTACTTGAAGCGGAAACAAACCATTGAGACAAAACTGAAAACTCCTTTATTTTGTCAAGTTTCAAGGAGCCACTACAAACCATGTTGGATTTAGAGTTCCAAATTCATCTTTCTACATACGAGAGAACAGAGTGAAACCTAAGTATAAAAACTGCTACTGTAGACGAACGCTTCAACCTAGAAGAACAGAATTTTGTGAGCCAAGTGGGATTTGTGTACCGATCATCACCACCAAGTATCATCAAGATTGGGTGAAAAAATATATGCTGGTATTTCGGAAACTCGTTATTTCTTAGAAGCTTGGCAACCCCTCTCAATGAAAGTGCATTTCCACATTCAGTGCCTAGGGCTACTTGAAGAGGAAACAATCCATAGAGACAAAACTGAGAATTCCTTTATTTTGTCAAGTCAAAGAGCTAATACAAACCATGTTGGATTTAGTGTTCCAAACTCATCTATCTATATAGGAGAGAACAGAGTGAAACCTAAAAATAAAAACTGCTACTCTAAACGAACGCTTCAACATAGAAGAACAAAATTTGGTGAGCCAAGTGGGAATTGTGTACTGATCATTACTACCAAGTATCATCAAGATTGGGTGAAAAAATATTTGCTGGTATTTCGGAAAATCTTAATTTCTTGGAAGCTTTGCTACCCCTCTCAATGAAAGTGCTTTTCCACAGTCAGTGCCAAGGGCTACTTGAAGAGGAAACAATCCATAGAGACAAAACTAAGAACTCCTTTATTTTGTCAAGTTTCAAAGAGAAACTGCAAACCATGTTGGATTTAGAGTTCCAAATTCATCTATCTATATAGGAGAGAACAGACTGAAACCTAAATACAAAAACTGATACTGTAGACGAACGCTTCAACCTAGAAGAACAAAATTCGGTGAGCCAAGCTGGATTTGTGGACTTGTCATTACCACCACGTATCATCAAGATTGGGTGAAAAAATATTTGCTGTAATTTCGGAAACTCGTTATTTCTTAAAAGCTTGGCAACCCCTCTCAATGAAAGTGCTTTTCCACAGTCTGTGCCTAGGGCTACTTTAAGAGGAAACAAACCATACAGAAAAAACTGAGAACTACTTTATTTTGTTAAGTTACAAAGAGCTACTACAAACCATGGTGGATTTAGAGTTCCAAATTCATCCATCTATATAGTAGAGAACAGAGTGAAACCTAAAAATAAAAACTGCTACTGTAAACGAACGCATCAACCTAGAAGAACAAAATTTGGTGAGTCAAGTGGGCTTTGTGTACAGATCATTACCACCAAGTATCATCAAGATTGGGTGAAAAAATATTTGCTGGTGTTTCGGAAACTCGTAATTTCTTGGAAGCTTGGCAACCCCTCTCAATGAAAGTGCTTTTCCACAGTCAGTGCCTAGGGCTACTTGAAGAGGAAACAATCCATAGAGACAAAATTAAGAACTCCTGTATTTTGTCAAGGTTCAAAGAGCTACTACAAACCATGTTGGATTTAGCGTTCCAAATTCATCTAACTGGTTAGGAGAGAACAGAGTGAAACGTGAATATAAAAACTGCTACTGTAGACGAACGCTTCTACCTAGAAGAACAAAATTTATTGAGCCAAGTGGGATTTGTGTACTTGTCATTACCACCACGTATCATCAACGTTGGGTGAAAAAATATTTGCTGGTATTTCGGAAACTCATAATTTCTTGGAAGCTTGGAAACCCCTTTCAATGAAAGTGCTTTTTCACAGTGTCTGCTTAGGGCTACATGAAGCGGAAAGAAATCATATAGACAAAACTGAAAACTCCTTTATTTTGTCAAGTTTCAAAGAGCTACTTCAAACCATGTTGGATTTAGAATTTCAAATTCATCTATCAATATAGGAGAGAACAGATTCAAACCTAAATATAAAAATTGCTACTGTAGACGATCGCTTCAACCTAGAAGAACAAAATTTGGTGAGCCAAGTTGGATTTGTGGACTTGTCATTACCACCACGTATCATCAAGATTGGGTGAAAAAATATTTGCTGGTATTTCGGAAATTCGTTATTTCTTAGAAGCTTCGCAACCCCTCTCAATGAAAGTGCTTTTCCACAGTCTGTGCCTAGGGCTACTTGAAGAGGAAACAAACCATAGAGACAAAACTGAGAACTTCTTTATTTCGTCAAGATTCAAAGAGCTACTACAAACCATGTTGGATTTAGAGTTCCAAATTCATCTATCAATATAGGAGAGAACAGAGTGAAACCTATATATAAAAACTGCTACTGTAGACAAACGCGTCAACGTAGAAGAACAAAATTTGGTGAGCCAACTGGGATTTGTGTACTGATCATTACCACCAAGTATCATCAAGATTGGGTGAAAAAATATTTGCTGCTATTTAGGAAACTCGTTATTTCTTAAAACCTTGGCAACCCCTCTAAATGAAAGTTGTTTTCACAGTCTGTGCCTAGGGCTACTTGAAGAGGAAACAAACCATAGAGACAAAACTGAGAACTCCTTTAGTTTGTCAAATTTCAAAAGCTACTACAAACCATGTTGGATTTAGAGTTCCAAATTCATCCATCTATATAGGAGAGAACAGAGTGAAAAATAAAAATAAAAACTGCTACTGTAAATGAACGCTTCAACCTAGAAGAAGAAAATTTGGTGAGCCAAGTGGGATTTGGGTACCGATCATTACCACCACGTATCATCAACATTGGGTGAAAAAATATTTCCTGGTATTTCGGAAACTCGTTATTTCTTAGAAGCTTGGCAACCCCTCTCAATGAAAGTGCTTTTCCACAGTCTGTGCCTAGGGCTACTTGAAGAGGAAACAAACCATAGAGACAAAACTGAGAACTCCTTTATTTTGTCAACTTTCAAAGAGCTACTACAAACCATGTTGGATTTAGAGTTCCAAATTCATCTATCTATATAGGAGAGAACAGAGTGATACCTAAAAATAAAAACTGCTACTGTAAACGAACGCTTCAACCTAGAAGAACAAAATCTGGTGAGCCAATGGGATTAGTGTACTTGTCATTACCACCACGTACAATCAACATTGGTTGAAAAAATATTTGCTGGTATTTCGGAAACTCGTAATTTTTTGGATGCTTGGCAACCCCTTTCAATGAAAGTGCTTTTCCACAGTCTCTGCTTAGGACTACATGAAGTGGAAACAAATCTTAGAGACAAAACAGAAAACTACTTTTTTGGTCAAGTTTCAAAGAGCTACTGCAAACCATGTTGTATTTAGAGTTCCAAATTCATCTACCTATATAAGAGAGAACAGAGGGAACTTAAAAATATAAACTGCTACTGTAAACGAACGCTTCAACCTAGAAGAACAAAATTTGGTAAGTCAAGTGGGATTTGTGTACCAATCATTACCACCAAGTATCATCATTGGGTGAAAAAATATTTGCTGGTATTTCGGAAACTCGTTATTTCTTAGAAGCTTGGAAACCCCTCTCGATGAAAGTACTTTTCCAGAGTCTGTGCCTAGGGCTACTTGAAGAGGAAACAAACCATAGAGACAAAACTGAGAACTCCTTTATTTTGTCAAGTTTCAAAGAGCTACTACAAACCATGTTGGATTTAGAGTTCCAAATTCATCTAAATATAGGAGAGAACCTAGAGAAACCTAATTATGAAAACTGCTACTGTAGACGAACGCTTCAACCTAGAAGAACAAAATTTGGTGAGCCAAGTGGGATTTGTGTACTGATCATTACCACAAAGTATCATCAAGATTCGGTGAAAAAATATTTGCTGGAATTTGGAAACTAGTTTTTTCTTAGAAGCTTGGCAACAACTCTCAATGAAAGTGCTTTTGCACACTCTGTGCCTATGGCTACTTGAAGATGAAACAAACCATAGAGACAAAACTGAGCACTCCTTTATTTTGTCAAGTTTCAAAGAGCTACTACAAACCATGTTGGATTTAGAGTTCCAAATTCATCTATCTATATAGGAGAGAACAGAGTGAAACCTAAATATAAAAACTGCCACTGTAAACGAACTCTTCAACCTAGAAGAAGAAAATTTGGTGAGCCAAGTGGGATTTGTGTATTGATCATTACCACCAAGTATCATCATCATTGGGTGAAAAAATATTTGCTGGTATTTCGGAAACTCGTAATTTATTGGAAGATTGGCAACCCTTTCCATGAAAGTGCTTTTCCACAGTCTATGCTTAGGGCTACATGAAGTGGAAACACATCATAGAGAGAAAACTGAGAACTCCTTTATTTTGTCATGTTTCAAAGAGCTAGTACAAACCATGTTGGATTTAGAGTTCCAAATTCATCTATCTATATAGCAGAGAACAGAGGGAAAACTAAAAATATATACTGCTACTGTAAACGAATGCTTCATCCTAGAAGAAAAAAATTTGGTGAGTCAAGTGGGATTTGTGTACCGATCATGACCACCATGTATCATCAAGATTGAGTGAAAAAATATTTTCTGATATTTCAGAAACTACTTATTTCTTAGAAGCTCGGCAACCCCTCTCAATGAAGGTACTTTTCCAGAGTCTGTGCCTAGGGCTACTTGAAGAGTAAAGAAACAATAGAGACAAAACTGAGAACTCCTTTATTTTGTCAAGTTTCAAAGAGCTACTACAAATCATGTTGGATTTAGAGTTCCAAATTCATCTAACTATATAGGAGAGAACATAGAGAAACCTAATTATAAAAACTGCTACTGTAGACGAACGCTTCAACCTAGAAGAACACAATTTAGTGAGCCAAGTGGGAATTGTGTACTGATCATTACTGCCAAGTATCATCAAGATTGGGTGAAAAAATATTTGCTGGTATTTCGGAAACTCGTTCTTTCTTAGAAGCTTGGCCACCCCTCTCAATGAAAGTGCTTTTCCACAGTGTGCCCAGGGCTACGTGAAGAGGAAACAAACCATAGAGACAAAACTGAGAACTCCTTTCTTTTGTCAAGTTTCAAAGAGCTACTACAAACCATGTTGGATTTAGAGTTCCAAATTTATCTATCTATATAGGAGAGAACAGAGTGAAACCTAAAAATAAAAACTGCTACTGTAGACGAACGCTTCAACCTAGAAGAATACAATTTAGTGAGCCAAGTGGGAATTGTGTACTAATCATTACTGCCAAGTATCATCAAGATTGGGTGAAAAAATATTTGCTGGATTTAGGAAAATCGTAATTTCTTGGAAGCTTGGCTACCCCTCTCAATGAAAGTGCTTTTCCACAGTCAGTTCCAAGGGCTACTTGAAGAGGAAATAATCCATAGAGACAAAACTAAGAACTCCTTTATTTTGTCAAGTTTCAAAGAGAAACTGCAAACCATGTTGGATTTAGAGTTCCAAATTCATCTATCTATATAGGAGAGAACAGACTGAAACCTAAATACAAAAACTGATACTGTAGACGAACGCTTCAACGTAGAAGAACAAAATTCGGTGAGCCAAGCTGGATTTGTGGACTTGTCATTACCACCACGTATCATCAAGATTGGGTGCAAAAATATTTGGTGTAATTTCGGAAACTCGTTATTTCTTAAAAGCTTGGCAACCCCTCTCAATGAAAGTGCTTTTCCACAGTCTGTGCCTAGGGCTACTTTAAGAGGAAACAAACCATAGTGAAAAAACTGAGAACTACTTTATTTTGTTAAGTTACAAAGAGCTACTACAAACCATGGTGGATTTAGAGTTCCAAATTCATCCATCTATATAGTAGAGAACAGAGTGAGACCTAAAAATAAAAACTGCTACTGTAAACGAACGCATCAACCTAGAAGAACAAAATTTGGTGAGTCAAGTGGGCTTTGTGTACAGATCATTACCACCAAGTATCATCAAGATTGGGTGAAAAAATATTTGCTGGTGTTTCGGAAACTCGTAATTTTTTGGATGCTTGGCAACCCCTTTCAATGAAAGTGCTTTTCCACAGTCTCTGCTTAGGGCTACATGAAGTGGAAACAAATCTTAGAGACAAAACAGAAAACTACTTTTTTGGTCAAGTTTCAAAGAGCTACTGCAAACCATGTTGTATTTAGAGTTCCAAATTCATCTACCTATATAAGAGAAAACAGAGGGAACTTAAAAATATAAACTGCTACTGTAAACGAACGCTTCAACCTAGAAGAACAAAATTTGGTAAGTCAAGTGGGATTTGTGTACCAATCATTACCACTAAGTATCATCATTGGGTGAAAAAATATTTGCTGGTATTTCGGAAACTCGTTATTTCTTAGAAGCTTGGAAACCCCTCTCGATGAAAGTACTTTTCCAGAGTCTGTGCCTAGGGCTACTTGAAGAGGAAACAAACCATAGAGACAAAACTGAGAACTCCTTTATTTTGTCAAGTTTCAAAGAGCTACTACAAACCATGTTGGATTTAGAGTTCCAAATTCATCTATCTATATAGGAGAGAACCTAGAGAAACCTAATTATGAAAACTGCTACTGTAGACGAACGCTTCAACCTAGAAGAACAAAATTTGGTGAGCCAAGTGGGATTTGTGTACTGATCATTACCACAAAGTATCATCAAGATTCGGTGAAAAAATATTTGCTGGAATTTGGAAACTAGTTTTTTCTTAGAAGCTTGGCAACAACTCTCAATGAAAGTGCTTTTGCACACTCTGTGCCTATGGCTACTTGAAGATGAAACAAGCCATAGAGACAAAACTGAGCACTCCTTTATTTTGTCAAGTTTCAAAGAGCTACTACAAACCATGTTGGATTTAGAGTTCCAAATTCATCTATCTATATAGGAGAGAACAGAGTGAAACCTAAATATAAATACTGCCACTGTAAACGAACTCTTCAACCTAGAAGAAGAAAATTTGGTGAGCCAAGTGGGATTTGTGTATTGATCATTACCACCAAGTATCATCATCATTGGGTGAAAAAATATTTGCTGGTATTTCGGAAACTCGTAATTTATTGGAAGATTGGCAACCCTTTCCATGAAAGTGCTTTTCCACAGTCTATGCTTAGGGCTACATGAAGTGGAAACAAATCATAGAGAGAAAACTGAGAACTCCTTTATTTTGTCATGTTTCAAAGAGCTAGTACAAACCATGTTGGATTTAGAGTTCCAAATTCATCTATCTATATAGCAGAGAACAGAGGGAAAACTAAAAATATATACTGCTACTGTAAACGAATGCTTCATCCTAGAAGAAAAAAATTTGGTGAGTCAAGTGGGATTTGTGTACCGATCATGACCACCATGTATCATCAAGATTGAGTGAAAAAATATTTTCTGATATTTCAGAAACTACTTATTTCTTAGAAGCTCGGCAACCCCTCTCGATGAAGGTACTTTTCCAGAGTCTGTGCCTAGGGCTACTTGAAGAGTAAAGAAACAATAGAGACAAAACTGAGAACTCCTTTATTTTGTCAAGTTTCAAAGAGCTACTACAAATCATGTTGGATTTAGAGTTCCAAATTCATCTAACTATATAGGAGAGAACATAGAGAAACCTAATTATAAAAACTGCTACTGTAGACGAACGCTTCAACCTAGAAGAACACAATTTATTGAGCCAAGTGGGAATTGTGTACTGATCATTACTGCCAAGTATCATCAAGATTGGGTGAAAAAATATTTGCTGGTATTTCGGAAACTCGTTCTTTCTTAGAAGCTTGGCCACCCCTCTCAATGAAAGTGCTTTTCCACAGTGTGCCCAGGGCTACGTGAAGAGGAAACAAACCATAGAGACAAAACTGAGAACTCCTTTCTTTTGTCAAGTTTCAAAGAGCTACTACAAACCATGTTGGATTTAGAGTTCCAAATTCATCTATCTATATAGGAGAGAACAGAGTGAAACCTAAAAATAAAAACTGCTACTGTAGACGAACGCTTCAACCTAGAAGAACACAATTTAGTGAGCCAAGTGGGAATTGTGTACTGATCATTACTGCCAAGTATCATCAAGATTGGGTGAAAAAATATTTGCTGGATTTAGGAAAATCGTAATTTCTTGGAAGCTTGGCTACCCCTCTCAATGAAAGTGCTTTTCCACAGTCAGTTCCAAGGGCTAATTGAAGAGGAAATAATCCATAGAGACAAAACTAAGAACTCCTTTATTTTGTCAAGTTTCAAAGAGAAACTGCAAACCATGTTGGATTTAGAGTTCCAAATTCATCTATCTATATAGGAGAGAACAGACTGAAACCTAAATACAAAAACTGATACTGTAGACGAACGCTTCAACCTAGAAGAACAAAATTCGGTGAGCCAAGCTGGATTTGTGGACTTGTCATTACCACCACGTATCATCAAGATTGGGTGAAAAAATATTTGCTGTAATTTCGGAAACTCGTTATTTCTTAAAAGCTTGGCAACCCCTCTCAATGAAAGTGCTTTTCCACAGTCTGTGCCTAGGGCTACTTTAAGAGGAAACAAACCATAGAGAAAAAACTGAGAACTACTTTATTTTGTTAAGTTACAAAGAGCTACTACAAACCATGGTGGATTTAGAGTTCCAAATTCATCCATCTATATAGTAGAGAACAGAGTGAAACCTAAAAATAAAAACTGCTACTGTAAACGAACGCATCAACCTAGAAGAACAAAATTTGGTGAGTCAAGTGGGCTTTGTGTACAGATCATTACCACCAAGTATCATCAAGATTGGGTGAAAAAATATTTGCTGGTGTTTCGGAAACTCGTAATTTCTTGGAAGCTTGGCAACCCCTCTCAATGAAAGTGCTTTTCCACAGTCAGTGCCTAGGGCTACTTGAAGAGGAAACAATCCATAGAGACAAAATTAAGAACTCCTGTATTTTGTCAAGGTTCAAAGAACTACTACAAACCATGTTGGATTTAGCGTTCCAAATTCATCTAACTGGTTAGGAGAGAACAGAGTGAAACGTGAATATAAAAACTGCTACTGTAGACGAACGCTTCTACCTAGAAGAACAAAATTTATTGAGCCAAGTGGGATTTGTGTACTTGTCATTACCACCACGTATCATCAACGTTGGGTGAAAAAATATTTGCTGGTATTTCGGAAACTCATAATTTCTTGGAAGCTTGGAAACCCCTTTCAATGAAAGTGCTTTTCCACAGTGTCTGCTTAGGGCTACATGAAGCGGAAAGAAATCATATAGACAAAACTGAAAACTCCTTTATTTTGTCAAGTTTCAAAGAGCTACTTCAAACCATGTTGGATTTAGAATTTCAAATTCATCTATCAATATAGGAGAGAACAGATTCAAACCTAAATATAAAAATTGCTACTGTAGACGATCGCTTCAACCTAGAAGAACAAAATTTGGTGAGCCAAGTTGGATTTGTGGACTTGTCATTACCACCACGTATCATCAAGATTGGGTGAAAAAATATTTGCTGGTATTTCGGAAATTCGTTATTTCTTAGAAGCTTCGCAACCCCTCTCAATGAAAGTGCTTTTCCACAGTCTGTGCCTAGGGCTACTTGAAGAGGAAGCAAACCATAGAGACAAAACTGAGAACTTCTTTATTTTGTCAAG
>NW_027515511.1:54127-77343 GCF_048772815.1 Callospermophilus lateralis
AAGAAACAACGAGTTTCCGAAATACCAGCAAATATTTTTTCACCCAATCTTGATGATACTTGTTGGTAATGATCAGTACACAAATCCCACTTGGCTCACCAAATTTTTTTCTTCTAGGTTGATCGCTCGTCTACAGTAGAAGTTTTTATATTTAGGTTTCACTCTGTTCTCTCATATATAGATAGATGAATTTGGAACTCTAAATCCAACATGGTTTGTAGTAGCTATTTGGAACTTGACAAAATAAAGGAGGTCTCAGATTTTTCTATATGGTTGTGTCCTCTTCAAGTAGCCCTAGGCACAGACTGTGGAAAAGCACTTTCATTGAGAGGGGTTGCCAAGCTTCTAAGAAGTAACGAGTTTCCGAAATACCAGCAAATATTTTTTCACCCAATCTTGATGGTACTTGGTGGTAATGATAAGTACACAAATCCCACTTGGCTTACCAAATTTTGTTCTTCTAGGTTGAAGCGTTCGTCTACAGTAGCAGTTTTTATATTTAGGTTTCCCTCTGCTTTCTCCTATATAGATAGATGAATTTGGAACTCTAAATCCAACATGGTTTGTAGTATCTCTTTGAAACTTGACAAAATAAAGGAGTTCTCAGATTTGCCTCTTTGGATTGTTTCCTCTTCAACTATCCCTAGGCCCAGACTGTGGAAAAGCACTTTCATTGAGAGGGGTTGCCAAGCTTGTAAGAAATAACGAGTTTTCCGAAATACCAGCAAATATTTTTTCACCCAATCTTGATGATACTTGGTGGTAATGATCAGTACACAAATCCCTTTTGGCTCACCAAATTTTGTTCTTCTAGGTTTAAGCATTCGTCTACAGTAGCAGTTTTTATATTTAGGTTTCACTCTGTTTTCTCATATATAGATAGATGAATTTGGAACTCTAAATCCAACATGGTTTGTAGTAGCTCTTTGAAACTTGACAAAATAAAGGAGTTCTCAGTTTTGTCTCTATGGTTTGGTTCCTCTTAAAGTAGCCCTAGGCACAGACTGTGGAAAAGCACTTTCATTGAGAGGGGTTGCCAAGCTTATAAGAAAAAAACGATTTTCCGAAATACCAGCAAATATTTTTTCACCCAATCTTGATGATACTTGGTGGTAATGATCAGTACACAAATCCCACTTGGCTTACCAAATTTTGTTCTTCTAGGTTGAAGCGTTCGTCTACAGTAGCAGTTTTTATATTTAGGTTTCCCTCTGTTCTCTCCTATATTGATAGATGAATTTGGAACTCTAAATCCAACATGCTTTGTAGTAGCTCTTTGAAACTTGACAAAATAAAGTAGTTTTCAGTTTTGTCTCTATGGTTTGTTTCTTCTTCAAGTAGCCCTAGGCACAGACATTGGAAAAGCACTTTCATTGAGAGGGGTTGCCAAGCTTCTATGAAATTCCGAGTTTCCGAAATACCAGCAAATATTTTTTCACCCAACCTTGATGATACTTGGTGGTAATGATCAGTACACAAATCCCACATGGATCACCAAATTTTGTTCTTCTAGGTTGAAGCGTTCGTCTACAGTAGCAGTTTTTTATATTTAGGTTTCCTCTGTTCTCTCCTATGTAGATAGATGAATTTGGAACTCTAAATCCAACATGGTTTGTAGTAGCTGTTTGAAACTTGACAAAATAAAGGAGTTCTCAGTTTTGTCTCTATGGTTTGTTTGCTCTTAAAGTAGCCCTAGGCACAGACTGTGGGAAAGCACTTTCATTGAGATGGGTTGCCAAGCTTCTAAGAAATAACGAGTTTCCGAAATACCAGCAAATATTTTTTCACCCAATCTTGATGATACTTGGTGGTAATGATCAGTACACAAATCCCAATTGCCTCATCAAATTTTGTTCTTCTAGGTTGAAGCGTTAGTCTACAGTAGCAGTGTTTATATTTAGGTTACTCTCTGTTCTCTCCTATATAGATAGATGAATTTGGAACTCTAAATCCAACATGGTTTGTAGTAGCTCTTTGAAACTTGACAAAATAAAGGAGTTCTCAGTTTTTTCTCTATGGTTTGTTTCCTCTTCAAGTAGCCCTAGGCACAGACTGTGGAAAAGCACTTTCATTGAGAGGGGTTGCCAAGCTTCTAAGAAATAACGAGTTTCCGAAATACCAGCAAATATTTTTTCACCCAAATTTGATGATTCTTGGTGGTAATGATCACTACACAAATCCCACTTGGCTCACGAAATTTTGTTCTACTAGTTTGAAACTTTCGTCTACAGTAGCAGTTTTTATATTTAGGTTTCACTCTGTTCTCTCCTATATAGATAGATGAATTTGGAACTCTAAATCCAACATGGTTTGTAGTAGCTCTTTGAAACTTGAAAAAATAAAGGAGTTCTCAGATTTGCCTCTATGGTTTGTTTCCTCTTCAAGTAGCCCTAGGCCCAGAATGTGGAAAAGCACTTTCATTGAGAGGGGTTGCCAAGCTTCTAAGTAATAACGAGTTTCCGAAATACCAGCAAATATTTTTTCACCCAATCTTGATGATACTTGGTGGTAATGATCAGTACACAAATCCCTTTTGGCTCACCAAATTTTGTTCTTCTAGTTGAAGCGTTCGTCTACAGTAGCAGTTTTTATATTTAGGTTTCACTCTGTTTTCTCATATATAGATAGATGAATTTGGAACTCTAAATCCAACATGGTTTGTAGTAGCTCTTTGAAACTTGAAAAAATAAAGGAGTTCTCAGTTTTGTCTCTATGGTTTGTTTCCTCTTAAAGTAGCCCTAGGCACAGACTCTGGAAAGCACTTTCATTGAGATGGGTTGCCAAGCTTCTAAGAAATAACGAGTTTCCGAAATACCAGCAAATATTTTTTCACACAATCTTGTTGATACTTGGTGGTAATGATCAGTACACAAATCCCACTTGGCTCACCAAATTTTTTTCTTCTAGGTTGAAGCGTTCTTGTACAGTAGCAGTTTTTATATTTAGGTTTCTCTCTGTTCTCTCCTATATAGATAGATGAATTTGGAACTCTAAATCCAACATGGTTTGTAGTAGCTCTTTGAAACTTGAAAAAATAAAGGAGTTCTCAGATTTGTCTCTATGGTTTGTTTCCTCTTCAAAAGCCCTAGGCACAGTCTGTGGAAAAGCACTTTCATTGAGAGGGGTTGCCAAGCTTATAAGAAAAAACGAGTTTCCGAAATACCAGCAAATATTTTTTCACCCAATCTTGATGATACTTGGTGGTAATGATCAGTAGACAAATCCCACTTGGCTTACCAAATTTTGTTCTTCTAGGTTGAAGCGTTCGTCTACAGTAGCAGTTTTTATATTTAGGTTTCCCTCTGTTCTCTCCTATATTGATAGATGAATTTGGAACTCTAAATCCAACATGCTTTGTAGTAGCTCTTTGAAACTTGACAAAATAAAGGAGTTCTCAGTTTTGTCTCTATGGTTTGTTTCGTCTTCAAGTAGCCCTAGGCACAGACTGTGGAAAAGCACTTTCATTGAGAGGGGTTGCCAAGCTTCTAGGAAATAACGAGTTTCCGAAAGACCAACAAATATTTTTCAACCAAATTTGATGATTCTTGGTGGTAACGATCACTACACAAATCCCACTTGGCTCACGAAATTTTGTACTTCTAGTTTGAAGCTTTCGTCTACAGTAGCAGTTTTTATATTTAGGTTTCCCTCTGTTCTCTCCTATATAGATAGATGAATTTGGAACTCTACATCCAACATGGTTTGTAGTAGCTCTTTGAAACTTGACAAAATAAAGGAGTTCTCAGTTTTGTCTCTATGGTTTGTTTCCTCTTAAAGTAGCCCTAGGCACAGACTGTGGAAAGCACTTGCATTGAGATGGGTTGCCAAGCTTCTAAGAAATAACGAGTTTCCGAAATACCAGGAAATATTTTTTCACCCAATCTAGTTGATACTTGGTGGTAATGATCAGTACACAAATCCCACTTTGCTCACCAAATTTTGTTCTTCTATTTTGAAGCGCTCGTCTACCGTAGCAGTTTTTATATTTAGGTTTCCCTCTGTTCTCTCCTATATAGATAGATGAATTTGGAACTCTAAATCCAACATGGATTGGAGTAGATCTTTGAAACTTGACAAAATAAAGGAGTTCTCAATTTTGTCTCTATGGTTTGTTTCCTCTTCAAGTAGCCCTAGGCACAGACTGTGGAAAAGCACTTTCATTGAGAGGGGTTGCCAAGCTTCTAAGAAATAACGAGTTACCGAAATATCAGCAAATATTTTTTCACCCAAATTTTATGATTTTTTTTGGTAATGATCAGTACACAAATCCCACATGGCTCACCAAATTTTGTTCTTCTAGGCTGAAGCGTTCGTCTACAGTAGCAGTTTTTATATTTAGGTTTCCCTCTGTTCTCTCCTATATAGATAGATGAATTTGGAACTCTAAATCCAACATGGTTTGTAGTAACTCTTTGAAACTTGACAAAATAAAGGAGTTCTCAGTTTTGTCTCTATGGTTTGTTTCCTCTTAAAGTAGCCCTAGGCACAGACTGTGGAAAGCACTTTCATTGAGATGGGTTGCCAAGCTTCTAAGAAATAACGGGTTTCCGAAATACCAGCAAATATTTTTTCACACAATCTAGTTGATACTTGGTGGTAATGATCAGTACACAAATCCCACTTGGCTCACCAAATTTTGTTCTTCTAGGTTGAAGCGTTCGTCTACAGTAGCAGTTTTTACATTTAGGTTTCTCTCTGTTCTCTCCTATATAGATAGATGAATTTGGAACTCTAAATCCAACATGGTTTGTAGTAGCTCTTTGAAACTTGACAAAATAAAGGAGTTCTCAGATTTGTCCCTATGGCTTGTTTCCTCTTCAAGTAGCCCTAGGCGCAGACTGTGGAAAAGCACTTTCATTGAGAGCAGTTGCCAAGCGTCTAAGAAATAACGAGTTTCGAAATAACAGCAAATATTTTTTCACCCAAATTTGATGATTCTTGGTGGTAATGATCAGTACACAAATCCCACATGGCTCACGAAATTTTGTTCTTCTAGTTTGAAGCTTTCGTCTACAGTAGCAGTTTTTATATTTAGGTTTCCCTTTGTTCTCTCGTATTTAGATAGATGAATTTGAAACTCTAAATCCAACATGGTTTGTAGTAGCTCTTTGAAACTTGACAAAATAAAGGAGTTCTCAGTTTTGTCTCTATGGTTTGTTTCCTCTTCAAGTAGCCCTAGGCACAGACTGTGGAAACCACTTTCATTGAGAGGGGTTGCCAAGCTTCTAAGAAATAACGAGTTTCCGAAATACCAGCAAATATTTTTTCACCCAATCTTGATGATACTTGGTGGTAATGATCAGTACACAAATCCCACTTGGCTCACCAAATTTTGTTCTTCTAGGTTGAAGCGTTCGTCTACAGTAGCAGTTTTTATATTTAGGTTTCCCTCTGTTCTCTCCCATATAGTTAGATGAATTTGGAACTCTAAATCCAACATGGTTTGTAGTAGCTCTTTGAAACTTGACAAAATAAAGGAGTTCTCAGATTTGTCTCTATGGTTTGTTTCCTCTTCTAGTCGCCCTAGGCACAGACTGTGTAAAAGCACTTTCATTGAGAGGTGTTGCCAAGCTTCTAAGAAATTACGAGTTTTCGAAATACCAGCAAATATTTTTTCACCCAATCTTGATGATACTTGGTGCTAATGATCAGTACACAAATCCCACTTGGCTCACCAAATTTTGTTCTTCTAGGTTGAAGCGTTCGTCTACAGTAGCAGTTTTTATATTTAGGTTTCCCTCTGTTCTCTCCTATATAGATAGATGAATTTGGAACTCTAAATCCAACATGGTGTGTAGTAGCTGTTTGAAACTTGACAAAATAAAGGAGTTCTCAGTTTTGTCTCTATGGTTTGTTTCCTCTTAAAGTAGCCCTAGGCACAGACTGTGGAAAGCGCTTTCATTGAGATGGGTTGCCAAGCTTCTAAGAAATAACGAGTTTCCGAAATACCAGCAAATATTTTTTCACCCAATCTTGATGATACTTGGTGGTAATGATCAGTACACAAATCCCACTTGGCTCACCAAATTTTGTTCTTCTAGGTTGAAGCGTTCGTGTACAGTAGCAGTTTTTATATTTAGGTTCATCTGTTCTCTCCTATATAGATAGATGAATTTGGAACTCTAAATCCAACATGGTTTGTAGTAGCACTTTGAAACTTGAAAAAAATAAAGGAGTTCTCAGTTTTGTCTCTATGGTTTGTTTCCTCTTCAAGTAGCCCTAGGCACAGACTGTGGAAAAGCACTTTCATTGAGAGGGGTTGCCAAGCTTCTAGAAAATAACGAGTTTCCGAAAGACCAACAAATATTTTTTCAACCAAATTTGATGATTCTTGGTGGTAATGATCAGTACACAAATCCCACTTGGCTCACGAAATTTTGTACTTCTAGTGTGAAGCTTTCGTCTACAGTAGCAGTTTTTATATTTAGGTTTCCCTCTGTTCTCTCCTATATAGATAGATGAATTTGGAACTCTAAATCCAACATGGTATGTAGTAGCTCTTTGAAACTTGACAAAATAAAGGAGTTCTCAGTTTTGTCTCTATGGTTTGTTTCCTCTTAAAGTAGCCCTAGGCACAGACTGTGGAAAGCACTTGCATTGAGATGGGTTGCCAAGCTTCTAAGAAATAACGAGTTTCCGAAATACCAGCAAATATTTTTTCACCCAATCTAGTTGATACTTGGTGGTAATGATCAGTACACAAATCACACTTTGCTCACCAAATTTTGTTCTTCTATTTTGAAGCGTTCGTCTACCGTAGCAGTTTTTATATTTAGGTTTCCCTCTGTTCTCTCCTATATAGATAGATGAATTTGGAACTCTAAATCCAACATGGATTGTAGTAGCTCTTTGAAACTTGACAAAATAAAGGAGTTCTCAATTTTGTCTCTATGGTTTGTTACCTCTTCAAGTAGCCCTAGGCACAGACTGTGGAAAAGCACTTTCATTGAGAGGGGTTCCCAAGCTTCTAAGAAATAACGAGTTTCCTAAATACCAGCAAATATTTTTTCACCCAATCTTGATGATACTTGGTGGTAATGATCAGTACACAAATCCCACTTGGCTCACCAAATTTTGTTCTTCTAGGTTGAAGCGTTCGTCTACAGTAGCAGTTTTTATATTTAGGTTTCACTCTGTTCTCTCATATATAGATAGATGAATTTGGAACTCTAAATCCAACATGGTTTGTAGTAGCTCTTTGAAACTTGACAAAAGAAAGGAGTTCTCAGTTTTGTCTCTATGGTTTGTTTCCTCTTCAAGTAGCCCTAGGCACAGACTGTGGAAAAGCACTTTCATTGAGAGGGGTTGCCAAGATTCTAAGAAATAACGAGTTTCCAAAATACCAGCAAATATTTTTTCACCCTAATTTGATGATTCTTGGTGGTAACGATCAGTACACAAATCCCACTTGGCTCACGAAATTTTGTACTTCTAGTTTGAAGCTTTCGTCTACAGTAGCAGTTTTTATATTTAGGTTTCCCTCTGTTCTCTCCTATATAGATAGATAAATTTGGAACTCTAAATCCAACATGGTATGTAGTAGCTCTTTGAAACTTGACAAAATAAACGAGTTCTCAATTTTGTCTCTATGGTTTGTTTCCTCTTAAAGTAGCCCTAGGCACAGACAGTGGAAAGCACTTGCATTGAGAGGGGTTGCCAAGCTTCGAAGAAATTACGAGTTTCCGAAATACCAGCAAATATTTTTTCACCCAATCTTGATGATACTTGGTGCTAATGATCAGTACACAAATCCCACTTGGCTCACCAAATTTTGTTCTTCTAAGTTGAAGCGTTCGTCTACAGTAGCAGTTTTTATATTTAGGTTTCTCTCTGTTCTCTCCTATATAGAAAGATGAATTTTCAACTCTAAATCCAACATGGTTTGTAGTAGCTCTTTGAAACTTGACAAAATAAAGGAGTTCTCTGTTTTGTCGCTATGGTTTGTTTCCTCTTCAAGTAGCCCTAGGCACAGACTGTGGAAAAGCACTTTCATTGAGAGTGGTTGCCAAGCTTCTAAGAAATTACAAGTTTCCGAAACACCAGCAAATATTTTTTCACAAAATCTTGATGATACTTGGTGGTAATGATCAGTACACAAATCCCACTTGGCTCACCAAATTTTGTTCTTCTAGGTTGAAGCGTTCGTGTACAGTAGCAGTTTTTATATTTAGGTTCATCTGTTCTCTCCTATATAGATAGATGAATTTGGAACTCTAAATCCAACATGGTTTGTAGTAGCTCTTTGAAACTTGAAAAAAATAAAGGAGTTCTCAGTTTTGTCTCTATGGTTTGTTTCCTCTTCAAGTAGCCCTAGGCAAAGACTGTGGAAAAGCACTTTCATTGAGAGGGATTGCCAAGCTTCTAGGAAATAACGAGTTTCCGAAAGACCAACAAATATTTTTTTAACCAAATTTGATGATTCTTGGTGGTAACGATCAGTACACAAATCCCACTTGGCTCACGAAATTTTGTACTTCTAGTTTGAAGCTTTCGTCTACAGTAGCAGTTTTTATATTTAGGTTTCCCTCTGTTCTCTCCTATATAGATAGATGAATTTGGAACTCTAAATCCAACATGGTATGTAGTAGCTCTTTGAAACTTGACAAAATAAAGGAGTTCTCTGTTTTGTCTCTATGGTTTGTTTCCTCTTAATGTAGCCCTGGGCACAGACTGTGGAAAGAACTTGCATTGAGATGGGTTGCCAAGCTTCTAAGAAATAACGAGTTTCCGAAATACCAGCAAATATTTTTTCACCCAATCTAGTTGATACTTCGTGGTAATGATCAGTACACAAATCCCACTTTGCTCACCAAATTTTGTTCTTCTATTTTGAAGCGTTCGTCTACCGTAGCAGTTTTTATATTTAGGTTTCCCTCTGTTCTCTCCTATATAGATAGATGAATTTGGAACTCTAAATCCAACATGGATTGTAGTAGCTCTTTGAAACTTGACAAAATAAAGGAGTTCTCAATTTTGTCTCTATGGTTTGTTTCCTCTTCAAGTAGCCCTAGGCACAGACTGTGGAAAAGCACTTTCATTGAGAGGGGTTGCCAAGCTTCTAAGAAATAACGAGTTACCGAAATATCAGCAAATATTTTTTCACCCAAATTTGATGATTCTTTTTGGTAATGATCAGTACACAAATCCCACATGGCTCACCAAATTTTGTTCTTCGGGGTTGAAGCGTTCGTCTACAGTAGCAGTTTTTATATTTAGGTTTCCCTCTGTTCTCTCCTATATAGATAGATGAATTTGGAACTCTAAATCCAACATGGTTTGTAGTAACTCTTTGAAACTTGACAAAATAAAGGAGTTCTCAGTTTTGTCTCTATGGTTTGTTTCCTCTTAAAGTAGCCCTAGGCACAGACTGTGGAAAGCACTTTCATTGAGATGGGTTGCCAAGCTTCTAAGAAATAACGAGTTTCCGAAATACCAGCAAATATTTTTTCACACAATCTAGTTGATACTTGGTGGTAATGATCAGTACACAAATCCCACTTGTCTCACCAAATTTTGTTCTTCTAGGTTGAAGCGTTCGTCTACAGTAGCAGTTTTTATATTTAGGTTTCTCTCTGTTCTCTCCTATATAGATAGATGAATTTGGAACTCTAAATCCAACATGGTTTGTAGTAGCTCTTTGAAACTTGAGAAAATAAAGGAGTTCTCAGATTTGTCCCTATGGCTTGTTTCCTCTTCAAGTAGCCCTAGGCGCAGACTGTGGAAAAGCACTTTCATTGAGAGGGGTTGCCAAGCTTCTAAGAAATAACGAGTTTCCGAAATACCAGCAAATATTTTTTCACCCAACCTTGATGATACTTGGTGGTAATGATCAGTACACATATCCCACTTGGCTTACCAAATTTTTTTCTTCTAGGTTGAAGCGTTCGTCTACAGTAGCAGTTTTATATTTAAGTTTCCCTCGGTTCTCTCCTATATAGATAGATGAATTTGAAACTCTAAATCCAACATGGTTTGTAGTAGCTCTTTGAAACGTGACAAAATAAAAAAGTTCTCAGTTTTGTCTCTATGGTTTGTTTCCTCTTCATGTAGCCCTAGGCACAAACTGTGGAAAAGCACTTTCATTGAGAGAGGTTGCCAAGCTTCTAAGAAATTACGAGTTTCCGAAATACCAGCAAATATTTTTTCACCCAATCTTGATGATACTTGGAGCTAATGATCAGTACACAAATCCCACTTGGCTCACCAAATTTTGTTCTTGTAGGTTGAAGCGTTCGTCTACAGTAGCAGTTTTTATATTTAGGTTTCCCTCTGTTCTCTCCTATATAGAAAGATGAATTTGGAACTCTAAATCCAACATGGTTTGTAGTAGATCTTTGAAACTTGACAAAATAAAGGAGTTCTCAGTTTTGTCTCTATGGTTTGTTTCCTCTTCAAGTAGCCCTAGGCACAGACTGTGGAAAAGCACTTTCATTCAGAGGGGTTGCCAAGCGTCTAAGAAATAACGAGTTTCGAAATAACAGCAAATATTTTTTCACCCAAATTTGATGATTCTTGGTGGTAATGATCAGTACACAAATCCCACTTGGCTCACGAAATTTTGTTCTTCTAGTTTGAAGCTTTCGTCTACAGTAGCAGTTTTTATATTTAGGTTTCCCTTTGTTCTCTCGTATTTAGATAGATGAATTTGAAACTCTAAATCCAACATGGTTTGTAGTAGCTCTTTGAAACTTGACAAAATAAAGGAGTTCTCAGTTTTGTCTCTATGGTTTGTTTCCTCTTCAAGTAGCCCTAGGCACAGACTGTGGAAAGCACTTTCATTGAGAGGGGTTGCCAAGCTTCTAAGAAATAACGAGTTTCCGAAATACCAGCAAATATTTTTTCACCCAATCTTGATGATACTTGGTGGTAATGATCAGTACACAAATCCCACTTGGCTCACCAAATTTTGTTCTTTTATGTTGAAGCGTTCGTCTACAGTAGCAGTTTTTATATTTAGGTTCATCTGTTCTCTCCTATATAGATAGATGAATTTGGAACTCTAAATCCAACATGGTTTGTAGTAGCTCTTTGAAACTTGAAAAAAATAAAGGAGTTCTCAGTTTTGTCTCTATGGTTTGTTTCCTCTTCAAGTAGCCCTAGGTTCAGACTGTGGAAAAGCACTTTCATTGAGAGGTGTTGCCAAGCTTCTAGGAAATAACGAGTTTCCGAAAGACCAACAAATATTTTTTCAACCAAATTTGATGAATCTTGGTGGTAACGATCAGTACACAAATCCCACTTGGCCAACGAAATTTTGTACTTCTAGTTTGAAGCTTTCGTCTACAGTAGCAGTTTTTATATTTAGGTTTCCCTCTGTTCTCTCCTATATAGATATATGAATTTGGAAATCTAAATCCAACATGGTATGTAGTAGCTCTTTGAAACTTGACAAAATAAAGGAGTTCTCAGTTTTGTCTCTATGGTTTGTTTCCTCTTAAAGTAGCCCTAGGCACAGACTGTGGAAAGCACTTGCATTGAGATGGGTTGCCAAGCTTCTAAGAAATAACGAGTTTCCGAAATACCAGCAAATATTTTTTCACCCAATCTACTTGATACTTGGTGGTAATGATCAGTACACAAATCCCACTTTGCTCACCAAATTTTGTTCTTCTATTTTGAAGCGTTCGTCTACCGTAGCAGTTTTTATATTTAGGTTTCCCTCTGTTCTCTCCTATATAGATAGATGAATTTGGAACTCTAAATCCAACATGGTTTGTAGTAGCTCTTTGAAACTTGACAAAATAAAGGAGTTCTCAGTTTTGTCGCTATGGTTTGTTACCTCTTCAAGTAGCCCTAGGCACAGACTGTGGAAAAGCACTTTAATTGAGAGGGGTTCCCAAGCTTCTAAGAAATAACGAGTTTCCGAAATACCAGCAAACATTTTTTCACCCAATCTTGATGATACTTGGTGGTAATGATCAGTACACAAATCCCACTTGGCTCACCAAATTTTGTTCTTCTAGGTTGAAGCGTTCGTCTAAAGTAGCAGTTTTTATATTTAGGTTTCACTCTGTTCTCTCATATATAGATAGATGAATTTGGAACTCTAAATCCAACATGGTTTGTAGTAGCTCTTTGAAACTTGACAAAATAAAGGAGTTCTCAGTTTTGTCTCTATGGTTTGTTTCGTCTTCAAGTAGCCCTAGGCACAGACTGTGGAAAAGCACTTTCATTGAGAGGGGTTGCCAAGCTTCTAAGAAATAACGAGTTTCCGAAATACCAGCAAATATTTTTTCACCCTAATTTGATGATTCTTGGTGGTAACGATCAATACACAAATCCCACTTGGCTCACGAAATTTTGTACTTCTAGTTTGAAGCTTTCGTCTACAGTAGCAGTTTTTATATTTAGGTTTCCCTCTGTTCTCTCCTATATAGATAGATGAATTTGGAACTCTAAATCCAACATGGTATGTAGTAGCTTTTTGAAACTTGACAAAATAAAGGAGTTCTCAGTTTTGTCTCTATGGTTTGTTTCCTCTTAAAGTAGCCCTAGGCACAAACAGTGGAAAGCACTTGCATTGAGATGGGTTGCCAAGCTTCTAAGAAATAACGAGTTTCCGAAATACCAGCAAATATTTTTTCACCCAATCTAGTTGATACTTGGTGGTAATGATCAGTACACAAATCCCACTTTGCTCACCAAATTTTGTTCTTCTATTTTGAAGCGTTCGTCTACCGTAGCAGTTTTTATATTTAGGTTTCCCTTTGTTCTCTCGTATTTAGATAGATGAATTTGGAACTCTAAATCCAACATGGATTGTAGTAGCTCTTTGAAACTTGAAAAAATAAAGGAGTTCTCAATTTTGTCTCTATGGTTTGTTTCCTCTTCAAGTAGCCCGAGGCACAGACTGTGGAAAAGCACTTTCATTGAGAAGGGTTGCCAAGCTTCTAAGAAATAACGAGTTACCGAAATATCAGCAAATATTTTTTCACCCAAATTTGATGATTCTTTTTGGTAATGATCAGTACACAAATCCCACTTGGCTCACAAAATTTTGTTCTTCTAGGTTGAAGCGTTCGTCTACAGTAGCAGTTTTTATATTTAGGTTTCCCTCTGTTCTCTCCTATATAGATAGATGAATTTGGAACTCTAAATCCAACATGGTTTGTAGTAACTCTTTGAAACTTGACAAAATAAAGGAGTTCTCAGATTTGTCCCTATGGCTTGTTTCCTCTTCAAGTAGCCCTAGGCACAGACTGTGGAAAAGCACTTTCATTGAGATGGGTTGCCAAGCTTCTAAGAAATAACGAGTTTCCGAAATACCAGCAAATATTTTTTCACACAATCTAGTTGATACTTGGTGGTAATGATCAGTACACAAATCCCACTTGGCTCACCAAATTTTGTTCTTCTAGGTTGAAGCGTTCGTCTACAGTAGCAGTTTTTATATTTAGGTTTCTCTCTGTTCTCTCCTATATAGATAGATGAATTTTAACTCTAAATCCAACATGGTTTGTAGTAGCTCTTTGAAACTTCACAAAATAAAGGAGTTCTCAGATTTGTCCCTATGGTTTGTTTCCTCTTCAAGTAGCCCTAGGCGCAGACTGTGGAAAAGCACTTTCATTGAGAGGGGTTGCCAAGCTTCTAAGAAATAACGAGTTTCCGAAATACCAGCAAATATTTTTTCACCCAAATTTGATGATTCTTTTTGATAATGATCAGTACACAAATCCCACTTGGCTCACCAAATTTTGTTCTTCTAGGTTGAAGCGTTCGTCTACAGTAGCAGTTTTTATATTTAGGTTTCCCTCTGTTCTCTCCTATATAGATAGATGAATTTGGAACTCTAAATCCAACATGGTTTGTAGTAGCTCTTTGAAACTTGGCAAAATATAGGAGTTCTCAGATTTGTCTCTATGGTTTGTTTCCTCTTCAAAAGCCCTAGGCACAGACTGTGGAAAAGCACTTTCATTGAAAGGGGTTTCCAAGCTTATAAGAAAAAATGAGTTTCCGAAATACCAGCAAATATTTTTTCACCCAATCTTGATGATACTTGGTGGTAATGATCAGTACACAAATCCCACTTGGCTTACCAAATTTTGTTCTTCTAGGTTGAAGCGTTCGTCTACAGTAGCAGTTTATATATTTAGGTTTCCCTCTGTTCTCTCCTATATTGATAGATGAATTTGGAACTCTAAATCCAACATGCTTTGTAGTAGCTCCTTGAAACTTGACAAAATAAAGGAGTTCTCAGTTTTGTCTCTATGGTTTGTTTCCTCTTCAAGTAGCCCTAGGCACAGACTGTGGAAAAGCACTTTCATTGAGAGGGGTTGCCAAGCTTCTAAGAAATTACGAGTTTCCGAAATACCAGCAAATATTTTTTCACCCAATCTTGATGATACTTGGTGGTAATGATCAGTACACAAATCCCACTTGGCTCACCAAATTTTGTTCTTATAGGTTGAAGCGTTCGTCTACAGTAGCAGTTTTTATATTTAGGTTCATTAGTTCTCTCCTATATAGATAGATCAATTTGGAACTCTAAATCCAACATGGTTTGTAGTAGCTCTTTGAAACTTGACAAAATAAAGGAGTTCTCAGTTTTGTCTCTATGGTTTGTTTCGTCTTCAAGTAGCCCTAGGCACAGACTGTGAAAAAGCACTTTTATTGATAGGGGTTGCCAAGCTTCTAAGAAATAACGAGTTTCCGAAATACCAGCAAATATTTTTTCACCCAAATTTGATGATTCTTGGTGGTAACGATCAGTACACAAATCCCACTTGGCTCACGAAATTTTGTACTTCTAGTTTGAAGCTTTCGTCTACAGTAGCAGTTTTTATATTTAGGTTTCCATCTGTTCTCTCCTATATAGATAGATGAATTTGGAACTCTAAATCCAACATGGTATGTAGAAGCTCTTTGAAACTTGACAAAATAAAGGAGTTCTCAGTTTTGTCTCTATGATTTGTTTCCTCTTAAAGTAGCCCTAGGCACAGACTGTGCAAAGCACTTGCATTGAGATGGGTTGCCAAGCTTCTAAGAAATAACGAGTTTCCGAAATACCAGCAAATATTTTTTCACCCAATCTTGATGATACTTGGTGGTAATGATCAGTACACAAATCCCACGTGGCTTACCAAATTTTGTTCTTCTAGGTTGAAGCGTTCGTCTACAGTAGCAGTTTTTATATTTAGGTTTCCCTCTGTTCTCTCCTATATAGATAGATGAATTTGGAACTCTAAATCCAACATGCTTTGTAGTAGCTCCTTGAAACTTGACAAAATAAAGGGGTTCTCAGTTTTGTCTCTATGGTTTGGTTCCTCTTCAAGTAGCCCTAGGCACAGACTGTGGAAAAGCACTTTCACTGAGAGGGTTTGCCAAGCTTCTAAGAAATTACGAGTTTCCGAAATACCAGCAAATATTTTTTCACCCAACCTTGATGATACTTGGTGGTAATGATCAGTACACATATCCCACTTGGCTTACCAAATTTTTTTCTTCTAGGTTGAAGCGTTCGTCTACAGTAGCAGTTTTATATTTAAGTTTCCCTCGGTTCTCTCCTATATAGATAGATGAATTTGAAACTCTAAATCCAACATGGTTTGTAGTAGCTCTTTGAAACGTGACAAAATAAAAAAGGTCTCAGTTTTGTCTTTATGGTTTGTTTCCTCTTCATGTAGCCCTAGGCACAAACTGTGGAAAAGCACTTTCATTGATAGAGGTTGCCAAGCTTCTAAGAAATTATGAGTTTCCGAAATACCAGCAAATATTTTTTCACCCAATCTTGATGATACTTGGAGCTAATGATCAGTACACAAATCCCACTTGGCTCACCAAATTTTGTTCTTGTAGGTGGAAGCGTTCGTCTACAGTACCAGTTTTTATATTTAGGTTTCCCTTTGTTCTCTCGTATTTAGATAGATGAATTTGAAACTCTAAATCCAACATGGTATGTAGTAGCTTTTTGAATCTTGACAAAATAAAGGAGTTCTCAGTTTTGTCTCTATGGTTTGTTTCGTCTTCAAGTAGCCCTAGGCACAGACTGTGGAAAAGCACTTTCATTGAGAGGGGTTGCCAAGCTTCTAAGAAATAACGAGTTTCCAAAATACCAGCAAATATTTTTTCACCCTAATTTGATGATTCTTGGTGGTAACGATCAATACACAAATCCCACTTGGCTCACGAAATTTTGTACTTCTAGTTTGAAGCTTTCGTCTACAGTAGCAGTTTTTATATTTAGGTTTCCCTCTGTTCTCTCCTATATAGATAGATGAATTTGGAACTCTAAATCCAACATGGTATGTAGTAGCTTTTTGAAACTTGACAAAATAAAGGAGTTCTCAGTTTTGTCTCTATGGTTTGTTTCCTCTTCAAGTAGCCCTAGGCACAGACAGTGGAAAGCACTTGCATTGAGATGGGTTGCCAAGCTTCTAAGAAATAACGAGTTTCCGAAATACCAGCAAATATTTTTTCACCCAATCTAGTTGATACTTGGTGGTAATGATCAGTACACAAATCCCACTTTGCTCACCAAATTTTGTTCTTCTATTTTGAAGCGTTCGTCTACCGTAGCAGTTTTTATATTTAGGTTTCCCTTTGTTCTCTCGTATTTAGATAGATGAATTTGGAACTCTAAATCCAACATGGATTGTAGTAGCTCTTTGAAACTTGACAAAATAAAGGAGTTCTCAATTTTGTCTCTATGGTTTGTTTCCTCTTCAAGTAGCCCGAGGCACAGACTGTGGAAAAGCACTTTCATTGAGAAGGGTTGCCAAGCTTCTAAGAAATAACGAGTTACCGAAATATCAGCAAATATTTTTTCACCCAAATTTGATGATTCTTTTTGGTAATGATCAGTACACAAATCCCACTTGGCTCACAAAATTTTGTTCTTCTAGGTTGAAGCGTTCGTCTACAGTAGCAGTTTTTATATTTAGGTTTCCCTCTGTTCTCTCCTATATAGATAGATGAATTTGGAACTCTAAATCCAACATGGTTTGTAGTAACTCTTTGAAACTTGACAAAATAAAGGAGTTCTCAGATTTGTCCCTATGGCTTGTTTCCTCTTCAAGTAGCCCTAGGCACAGACTGTGGAAAAGCACTTTCATTGAGATGGGTTGCCAAGCTTCTAAGAAATAACGAGTTTCCGAAATACCAGCAAATATTTTTTCACACAATCTAGTTGATACTTGGTGCTAATGATCAGTACACAAATCCCACTTGGCTCACCAAATTTTGTTCTTCTAGGTTGAAGCGTTCGTCTACAGTAGCAGTTTTTATATTTAGGTTTCTCTCTGTTCTCTCCTATATAGATAGATGAATTTGGAACTCTAAATCCAACATGGTTTGTAGTAGCTCTTTGAAACTTCACAAAATAAAGGAGTTCTCAGATTTGTCCCTATGGTTTGTTTCCTCTTCAAGTAGCCCTAGGCGCAGACTGTGGAAAGCACTTTCATTGAGAGCGGTTGCCAAGCTTCTAAGAAATAACGAGTTTCCGAAATACCAGCAAATATTTTTTCACCCAAATTTGATGATTCTTTTTGATAATGATCAGTACACAAATCCCACTTGGCTCACCAAATTTTGTTCTTCTAGGTTGAAGCGTTCGTCTACAGTAGCAGTTTTTATATTTAGGTTTCCCTCTGTTCTCTCCTATATAGATAGATGAATTTGGAACTCTAAATCCAACATGGTTTCTAGTAGCTCTTTGAAACTTGACAAAATAAAGGAGTTCTCTGATTTGTCTCTATGGTTTGTTTCCTCTTCAAAAGCCCTAGGCACAGACTGTGGAAAAGCACTTTCATTGAAAGGGGTTGCCAAGCTTATAAGAAAATATGAGTTTCCGAAATACCAGCAAATATTTTTTCACCCAATCTTGATGATACTTGGTGGTAATGATCAGTACACAAATCCCACTTGGCTTACCAAATTTTGTTCTTCTAGGTTGAAGCGTTCGTCTACAGTAGCAGTTTATATATTTAGGTTTCCCTCTGTTCTCTCCTATATTGATAGATGAATTTGGAACTCTAAATCCAACATGCTTTGTAGTAGCTCCTTGAAACTTGACAAAATAAAGGAGTTCTCAGTTTTGTCTCTATGGTTTGTTTCCTCTTCAAGTAGCCCTAGGCACAGACTGTGGAAAAGCACTTTCATTGAGAGGGGTTGCCAAGCTTCTAAGAAATTAAGAGTTTCCGAAATACCAGCAAATATTTTTTCACCCAATCTTGATGATACTTGGTGGTAATGATCAGTACACAAATCAAACTTGGCTCACCAAATTTTGTTCTTATAGGTTGAAGCGTTCGTCTACAGTAGCAGTTTTTATATTTAGGTTCATTAGTTCTCTCCTATATAGATAGATCAATTTTGGAACTCTAAATCCAACATGGTTTGTAGTAGCTCTTTGAAACTTGACAAAATAAAGGAGTTCTCAGTTTTGTCTCTATGGTTTGTTTCCTCTTCAAGTAGCCCTAGGCACAGACTGTGGAAAAGCACTTTCATTGATAGGGGTTGCCAAGCTTCTAAGAAATAACGAGTTTCCGAAATACCAGCAAATATTTTTTCACCCAAATTTGATGATTCTTGGTGGTAACGATCAGTACACAAATCCCACTTGGCTCACGAAATTTTGTACTTCTAGTTTGAAGCTTTCGTCTACAGTAGCAGTTTTTATATTTAGGTTTCCATCTGTTCTCTCCTATATAGATAGATGAATTTGGAACTCTAAATCCAACATGGTATGTAGAAGCTCTTTGAAACTTGACAAAATAAAGGAGTTCTCAGTTTTGTCTCTATGATTTGTTTCCTCTTAAAGTAGCCCTAGGCACAGACTGTGCAAAGCACTTGCATTGAGATGTGTTGCCAAGCTTCTAAGAAATAACGAGTTTCCGAAATACCAGCAAATATTTTTTCACCCAATCTTGATGATACTTGGTGGTAATGATCAGTACACAAATCCCACGTGGCTTACCAAATTTTGTTCTTCTAGGTTGAAGCGTTCGTCTACAGTAGCAGTTTTTATATTTAGGTTTCCCTCTGTTCTCTCCTATATAGATAGATGAATTTGGAACTCTAAATCCAACATGCTTTGTAGTAGCTCCTTGAAATTGACAAAATAAAGGAGTTCTCAGTTTTGTCTCTATGGTTTGGTTCCTCTTCAAGTAGCCCTAGGCAAACACTGTGGAAAAGCACTTTCACTGAGAGGGTTTGCCAAGCTTCTAAGAAATTACGAGTTTCCGAAATACCAGCAAATATTTTTTCACCCAATCTTGATGATACTTGGTGGTAATGATCAGTACCCAAATCCCACTTGGCTAACCAAATTTTGTTCTTCTAGGATGAAGCATTCGTCTACAGTAGCAGTTTTTATATTTCGTTCCCCTCTGTTCTCTCCTATATAGATAGATGAATTTGGAACTCTAAATCCAGCATGGTTTGTAATAGCTCTTTGAAACTTGACAAAATAAAGAAATTCCCTGTTTTGTCTCTATGGTTTGTTTCCTCTTCAAGTAGCCCTAGGCACAGACTGTAGAAAAGCACTTTCATTGAGATGGGTTGCCAAGCTTCTAAGAAATAACGAGTTTCCGAAATACCAGCAAATATTTTTTCACCCAATCTTGATGATACTTCGTGGTAATGATCAGTACACAATTCCCACTTGGCTTACCAAATTTTGTTCTTCTACGTTGAAGCGTTCGTCTACAGTAGCAGTTTTTATATTTAGGTTTCCCTCTGTTCTCTCCTATATAGATAGATGAATTTGGAACTCTAAATCCAACATGGTTTGTAGTAGCTCTTTGAAACTTGACAAAATAAAGGAGTTCTCAGATTTGTCTCTATGGTTTGTTTCCTCTTCACATAGCCCTAGGCACAGACTGTGGAAAAGCATTTTCATTAAGAGGGGTTGCCAAGCTTCTAAGAAATAACGAGTTTCCGAAATACCATCAAATATATTTTCACCCAATCTTGATGATACTTGGTGGTAATGATCAGTACACAAATCCCACTTGGCTCACCAAATTTTGTTCTTCTAGGTTGAAGCGTTCGTCTACAGTAGCAGTTTTTATATTTAGGTTTCCCTCTGTTCTCTCCTATATAGATAGATGAATTTGGAACTCTAAATCCAACATGGTTTGTAGTATCTCTTTGAAACTTGACAAAATAAAGAAGTTCTCAGTTTTGTCTCTATGGTTTGTTTCCTCTTAAAGTAGCCCTAGGCACAGACTGTGGAAAGCACTTTCATTGAGATGGGTTGCCAAGCTTCTAAGAAATAACGAGTTTCCGAAATACCAGCAAATATTTTTTCACACAATCTAGTTGATACTTGGTGGTAATGATCAGTACACAAATCCCACTTGGCTTACCAAATTTTGTTCTTTTAAGTTGAAGCGTTCGTCTACAGTAGGAGTTTTTATATTTAGGTTTCCCTCTGTTCTCTCCTATATAGATAGATGAATTTGGAACTCTAAATCCAACATGGTTTGTAGTAGCTCTTTGAAACTTGACAAAATAATGGAGTTCTCAGATTTGTCTCTATGGTTTGTTTCCTCTTCACATAGCCCTAGCCACAGACTGTGGAAAATCATTTTCAATGAGAGGGGTTGCCAAGCTTCTAAGAAATAACGAGTTTCCGAAATACCAGCTAATATTTTTTCACCCAAACTTGATGATACTTGGTGTTAATGATCAGCACACAAATCCCACTTGGCTCCCCAAATTTTGTTCATCTAGGATGAAGCATTCGTGTACAGTAGCAGTTTTTATATTTAGGTTTCCCTCTGTTCTCTCCTATGTAGATAGATGAATTTGGAACTCTAAATCCAACATAGATTGTAGTAGCTCTTTGAAACTTGACAAAATAAAGGAGTTCTCAATTTTGTCTCTATGGTTTGTTTCCTCTTCAAGTAGCCCTAGGCACAGACTGTGGAAAAGCACTTTCATTGAGAGGGGTTGCCAAGCTTCTAAGAAATAACGAGTTTCTGAAATACCAGCAAATATTTTTTCACCCAAATTTGATGATTCTTGGTGGTAATGATCAGTACACAAATCCCACTTGGCTCACGAAGTTTTGTTCTGCTAGTTTGAAGCTTTCGTCTACAGTATTAGTTTTTATATTTAGGTTTCCCTCTGTTCTCTCCTATATAGATAGATGTATTTGGAAATCTAAATCCAACATGGTTTGTAGTAGCTCTTTGAAACATGACAAAATAAAGGAGTTCTCAGTTTGTCTCTATGGTTTGTTTCCTCTTAAAGTAGACCTAGGCCCAGACTGAGGAAATCACTTTCATTGAGATGGGTTGCCAAGCTTCTAAGAAATAACGAGTTTCCGAAATACCAGCAAATATTTTTTCACACAATCTTGTTGATACTTGGTGGTAATGATCAGTACACAAATCCCACTTGGCAAACCAAATTTTGTTCTTCTAGGTTGAAGCGTTTGTCTACAGTAGCAGTTTTTATATTTAGGTTTCTCTCTGTTCTCTCCTATATAGATAGATGAATTTGGAACTCTAAATCCAACATGGTTTGTAGTAGCTCTTTGAAAATTGACAAATTAAAGGAGTTCTCAGTTTTGTCTCTATGGTTTGTTTCCTCTTCAAGTAGCCCTAGGCACAGACTGTGGAAAAGCACTTTTATTGAGAGGGGTTGCCAAGCTTCTAAGAAATAACGAGTTTCCGAAATACCAGCAAATATTTTTTCCCCCAATCTTGATGATACTTGGTGGAAATGATCAGTACACAAATCCCACTTGGCTTACCAAATTTTGTTCTTCTAGGTTGAAGCGTTCGTCTACAGTAGCAGTTTTTATATTTAGGTTTCCCTCTGTTCTCTCCTTTATAGATAGATGAATTTGGAACTCTAAATCCAACATGCTTTGTAGTAGCTCCTTGAAACTTGACAAAATAAAGGAGTTCTCAGTTTTGTCTCTATGGTTTGGTTCCTCTTCAAGTAGCCCTAGGCACAGACTGTGGAAAAGCACTTTCACTGAGAGGGTTTGCCAAGATTCTAAGAAATTACGAGTTTCCGAAATACCAGCAAATATTTTTTCACCCAATCTTGATGATACTTGGTGGTAATGATCAGTACCCAAATTCCACTTGGCTCACCAAATTTTGTTCTTCTAGGAGGAAGCATTCGTCTACAGTAGCAGTTTTTATATTCCGTTCCCCTCTGTTCTCTCCTATATAGATCAATGAATTTGGTACTCTAAATCCAGCATGGTTTCTAGTAGCTCTTTGAAACTTGAAAAAATAACGGACTTCTCAGTTTTGTCTCTATGGTTTGTTTCCTCTTCAAGTAGCCCTAGGCACAGACTGTGGAAAAGCACTTTCATTGAGAGGGGTTGCCAAGCTTCTAAGAAAAAACGAGTTTCCGAAATACCAGCAAATATTTTTTCACCCAATCTTGATGATACTTCGTGGTAATGATCAGTACACAAATCCCACTTGGCTCACAAAATTTGTTCTTCTAGGTTGAAGCGTTCGTCTACAGTAGCAGTTTTTATATTTAGGTTTCCCTCTGTTCTCTCCTATATAGATAGATGAATTTGGAACTCTAAATCCAACATGGTTTGTAGTAGCTCTTTGAGACTTGACAAAATAAAGGAGCTCTCAGTTTTCTCTCAATGGTTTGTTTCCTCTTCAAGTAGCCCTAGGCACACATAGTGGAAAAGCACTTTCATTGAGATGGGTTGAAAGCTTCTAAGAAATAACGAATTTCCAAAATACCAGCAAATATTTATTCACCCAAACTTGATGATACTTGGTGGTAATGATCAGTACACAAATCCCACTTGGGTCACCAAATTTTGTTCTTCTAGGTTGAAGCGTTCGTCTACAGTAGCAGTTTATATATTTAGGTTTCCCACTGTTCTCTCCTATATAGATAGATGAATTTGGAACTCTAAATCCAACATGGTTTGTAGTAGCTCTTTGAAACTTGACAAAATAAAGGAGTTCTCAGTTTTGTCTCTATGGTTTGTTTCCTCTTAAAGTAGCCCTAGGCACAGACTGTGGAAAGCACTTTCATTGAGATGGGTTGCCAAGCTTCTAAGAAATAACGAGTTTCCGAAATACCAGCAAATATTTTTTCACACAATCTAGTTGATGCTTGGTGGTAATGATCAGTACACAAATCCCACTTGGCTCACCAAATTTTGTTCTTCTAGGTTGAAGCGTTCGTCTACAGTAGCAGTTTTTATATTTAGGTTCCTCTCTGTTCTCTCCTATATAGATAGATGAATTTGGAACTCTAAATCCAACATGGTTTGTAGT